>NW_026266228.1:0-45572 GCF_025860055.1 Xyrauchen texanus
GAGCAGACAGAGAAGTACGTTTGAAGTAAGTTTGGAGCAGAAGAAATATAAATAAACCTTGTGTAAATTGTTAGCTTTAAGCTAAGCTAAAATGCCATTTCTAGCCATTTTACATGCACATGTTACCAGACACAATCATATTTATTTATTAAAGGGGTCATGACATGGTTTTTTTTTATTGTATTATTATGTTCCCTTAGGTGCAATTATAGTATTAATATATTTTTTTTTAAGAAAAACTTTTAAAATCTAGTGATTTATGACCTTTTCCCACCCTGTTTCTCATCCTCTGATTCAAACAGTCTGTTTTGGGGGCGTTTTCCATTTAAGACTTCAGTGTTAACGCCCACTGTTATGATTGGCTAACGTCAGTGCCTATGTATCAATTATTGACGCCCCCAGCCAGAACAATATGCAAGTAAACTAAGTAAAAACACTGTGATTATTCATAATGAATGAAATTGCGCTTTAAAAAGTAGTTTAAAGTTTAAAATAGATTACTTACAGTTTGCGCCGTCGTTGTTCCCAGAATAGTCGGCACGGACTTATCTTTGAGCTAACAGTTTTCTGGCAAAGCCAGCATCATATTGAGATTTGTTCTCAAAACAGTCATTCTTAAAATGTACAGAACAAACACTTAAGTTAACACTGCCGTGACTGGAACGTCCGCAAAAAATAAACTGCATCCATTTTTCCCTGACGTCTGGATCTTTCGGCAGCTTATTCAGAGGTTTTGTTTGACCACAGCCAGGAACAGCACATCTGTGTGGCATCGTAATTTTCCTGTGCACAAGTAGTCTCTGTCAGAGCTCGCTGTCCATCGACTGAACACTTGTGAGGCGCACGGCGATACGAAATGAGCGTAGTTGTCTTGCGCTTATAGCGTAGTTATGTTGCGCTGGAGGCGGTCATATGCAAACGCTGTTACGTCACTTCTAACCGACACGTCACTTCTAACCATGAATCCAGAACGAGCTGTATTTTGAGCTTGATTAAATAAATGATTCGTTTAGAATGGGAGGACGTCTTAAAATATTAAACTTGCAGGACGTTTTAATGATACAAAGACCTCTTATATACCAAAAGATCAAGGCAAATTTGGTTTCTCATGTCATGACCCCTTTAAGAAAATTCACGTTAATCATAATTTCCCTTTCTAGTAAGATCTTTGATATTAGGGTCTTGATAATAATTTTTGTATTGTTTCTCTGAAAAAATATCTAAAAATCCTTAAAACAAGATAATTTTGATTGATCTAGTTTTAGAAACAACACTGCATTAGAGAGATATATATATATATATATATATATATATATATATATATATATATATATATATATATTATTTTTTTTTTCAGAGAATGTATTTTTAACATGTGTATTTTGTCTTACTGTACTGACAGAATTTTTATAGTCATAACAAGTGAAAAAATCTACCAGTGCTGAAGAAGTAATCCAAAGTATTTAGAATACGTTACTGGCTTTGAGTAGTCTAACAGAATATGTTACAAATTACATTTTACAGCATGTATTCTGTAATCTGTAGTGGAATACATGGGATAATTTAACCCGATTTAATGATGCATTTAATTTACTCACTGTGTATTCAGCATGATTTTTTTTATATATTTAATGATAAATATAATAAATTCACTAAGTATTGAAATATTTATTTAATTATTTATTTATCCTAATGATAACCTACAGATAAATGTAAAAAAAAAAGACGTTAACAACATGTGTATTAACATAATTTTAGTGTGATGAAATCGCCAACTGACCTTTTCTGTGTAAATGATAGCCAATTTTACAACTAACCCTAATCCTAAACTGCCATGAGGATGTGAACCCTAAAAACCTACGAATTACTTAAAATATTACCATTTAAAGAACTTTGCAGCTCAAAATATACACAAATTTTAAAAGAGGAATTATTTTAAGTGCTTTTATAAAATTATAAGCTTCAATTTCTGGCTTTAAACCCTCCAAAATTGCCCTCCATTGAGTAGGCAATTGCAAGAAAATACAAATTTTATTAATGTCATTCTACCCCCAAATCTATATTTAAATGGTAAATTACGTATTATTCATTAATAATTCCTTTAGAAATCCTAAAGAGAAAGTTTCTTATTTTGTGCGAAAGTCTCAATACAAAAATGTAAATAAATCAGCATATTTAATATTTATGAGGTCCAGACGGAATTTGGTGATTTTGTTATTTATGTATTTTCTGCGCAGATATGAACATGATCATGTGAAACCCCTGACTACACTGTTCTCCTGGTGCTTACTGACGCTGCAGTGTCTGTTTTATCATTGGTTATTTAAAGAGGGAGGCGTTTGTGGATGTTAATTAATTTACCTGCAGAACTGGATTCAGTTCATCTGATCACCGTGTGCCCACTGGAGCGTCCACCGAAACGGCACCTGTTTCGAACAGCTTGGAAATGACCATTTACACAGCTTTGTGTGGGGCAGTTCTGCTCTCTGCTGTTGTTTCTGTCCAGAGCGGTAAGTTTGCGATTATTTACACAATATGCGTATTTTATTAAACCGAAAGTAAAACAAATCTTGTCATTTTTTAATACATATCTCTACACGCTCACAACGGCGCTGATATCCTGAAATAAGGGTTCAAATGTTTTTCACTGAACGTTTATTCGGTGAGTTACTCGATACCTGTCGAAGTGTTTGGTTTGTCAGTGAGATGGTGCTGGTAAACAGGAACAGAAATACTTTCGATTTAGAAACTTCCTCGACATGTTTTGAGTGACACCATCTCACCTGATCTATTCATTAGTCTGCCTTAGTAAACTTGACATTGTTTCGTCAACATGAAGTGTTCAATTATTATTCTATTCTTGCGACTAGTAGTAAAATAATTTAATTATATATAATGGAGGGATTTTATGGCCGGATTGCGACGTGTAATCAAATAGTAATTTTTTTTTTTTTTTTTTAAACAAGGAATTTCTTTCATATTTATTTATCTATCATAATTAAGTCACAGTTCTATTGTTTATAATTAAAGGTGACTCAAATAAGATAGTCTGCCTGATTCTTCGAGTCTTTCGTAATGTCGAACCTTTTTATTTTTCTCGGAATGCTGAATAATGTCTTTCTGTAGGACAAAGAGTTTTAAAATCCTGAAATATTATCTTTAAATTCATTTAAATCTTCTACATGGAAGTTTTCTACTATTTATCTTACAACTTTTCGTAACTTGACCTTTTATGAATCACGGAAGGTAGGCTACAATCCAGGTAGGTATAGCTGCAGGCCGGAGTCCTCCAAATGGGGGCGGGTTTACTCCAAATAAGGGGGCGTCACTTCTACTCACGGTTAAGGAAATGGTTTGGTTTGGAGCAAAGCCTGCAGCTATACCCTTCTCCGAAAATCGCAACCTTCAATGAAAAAAAATTATGAGTTTTTTTTTTTTTTTTGTAAAATACATGTGTAACTAAATGTGGATTTTTAAAATGCCTGTATGGAAATTCATATACATTTTACTGGGATAAAGATATGTGTAAATATTTATGCATGTCGTTATTCAACTTAATTGTGAAAATATATAACATGGAATATTTGGTTCATGTTTTACATGAGAGGACAAAAAAAAAACTTGATCAAGGATGCAAAGAAATGTATTTGATAAAAATCAGTTGACAGCTGGGACAAGTTACCTTTAGGTTACATATAACATGCTAAACTTAAATCTAATCATGTTACAGTTTAAAAGTAAATGCACTTTGTTCTTAACGGCGGAAGCAAACACCTACTACACAACTACCTTTTACTCAGTTGCCATACTGGCCCAATTTAACCCCTGTATACAAGTAAAGGAGCATAAATTAAAATAATTAACAGAACAGAAGTGAAACCAGCTAAAAATATGGTCGCCAGAGCGTCCTCTGTTTGCTGGGTACGGAAGTGAATGTGCATGTCACATCAGATGACTGGAGTGAGGTTTACTCATCCTGCACTATCACGTTCCAGCTGGCACCCACTACAAAGGCAAGGAGGGAAAAGCGTTAGCAACAGACATTAGCGCTAGCTAGTCAGTCTGGATAGCTAATCGGTTGTTGGTGTTCTCAACTGCTTGTGTATTTACAAGCTAGCTAGTCAAGTGTTTAAAGCATTACTCCTTGCTAAATAGAAAGAAAAATACCCACTGTTTTACACGTGACTTATTTAATTGGGTCATAGCATGCTGCAGTATAACCTGGTCAGAATTGTATGCTATTTGGGATTTTGCACTACATACATTTGTAATTATAGACATGTATAATTGTCTTTAATTGATTGCCTTACAATACGTAACTTTTTCAAAACAGTACTGTGGCAGTGCCATGGTAGAGTGATGGCATCAGTTGGTAATTTACCATAGATTATATCAGGTGCTCTGTCCAAAAACATGGTAACACATAGGCCCTTGTCCAAAAAAACATGGTAATACTTTACAGCAACTATTGAACCTTTCATAAGACTGCAAAGTAAAACATTCTGTGATATGATATAAATACATAAGACCTCATCATTAGGCCTGCATTTCCCCCGATAACAAATGTCAATTCTTTGAATTATAGCACATGGTTTTTTATATATATATTTCGACTGTAATTCCACCAAATTCGTTTGCATTGAAAGAAAATGTAATGTTTGTTACTGAATTAAAGGGGTCAGTGTAAATATGTGATGGGTTTTGGAAGTACATGAATAAATTGTG
The DNA here is from genome assembly GCF_025860055.1 of Xyrauchen texanus. NCBI lineage: Eukaryota > Metazoa > Chordata > Actinopteri > Cypriniformes > Catostomidae > Xyrauchen > Xyrauchen texanus. Next base: position 4,726 of record NW_026266228.1, read on the forward strand.
TATGTTGCATTGCAACTTTTTTTGGTACCATAAAAGGTTTAACATGAGACTTTGATTTGACTCTTGGATTTATTACTGGTTGTTTGTTTGACAAAATGTAAATAAATATATTCCCTCACAGCAGGATTAGTTTTAAAACATCATATTTCAAACAAAATGTTTTAAAGTGTACTGGTTTGTATCCCATTTGCCTTTAACCTATATATTGAGTAAATGTCAACATTTGGCCAATTGTACATGTATTTTCGATACACAAAATACTGTATTTTATTTTGATAATTTTTTTCCAAACAGTATTTGGCATTTTACTTCTAGTAATGCCATCCAGTGGAATAAAATAAGACATTTTGCTCAATAATAAAGGACAGAGAACTGAAATTATGTTTATCATAATATTGTAAACCTTTACAATGTTATTTACTAATTATTGCAATTATTCCTTAATTTTGGGGGTTATTTGTAAAATGAGACCATTTTGTTTATGAAATTAGTCCACTGTAAACAGAGAGCTTTTAAACTTGAGTGTGAAAATTCAGGCGGAGGTTAAATGCCTCTTCTGTGACCACTTGTGGTCATATTTGGAGGGGAGGGACTCTGTTTCATGATGACACCAATAACTATGTCTGTGTGTTACTGTATTTCATTAAAGTGCAACAATGTCAGAAAAGACAGTGCTGTTTCTCCCAGATGCAGCAGAAATGTAATCTAAGCACAAAATATAAAGTTAGAGCAGTTTTCAGTTATTTTAGATGATAATCTGTATTAACCTGAGCTGCAGATGTTTGTGCTTCTCATAAGTGTCCCATAAGTGTCCTAGTTACTCCAGTAAATATTTCTCAGAGGAGTTGGATTAAAAGTCACCTTCCACCTTTATCCACCTTACTTGAGAAATCCTGTTTTCTGAAAAGCACTGCATGAAATATCGTGAAAACCATTGGATCAGGCTATATATAATGATGTGGATGTTTTACTGAGAAAAAGAAAAACAATGCTAAACATTTATCTAAGTTCACTAAACTATAGGCATTGGAAGAGTTTGGAGTAGAATGGTTAAGCCACAATCCTAACAGGAATCCACTATTAATGTTCTTTCCATTTATTTCTTTATAGCTGACAAACACTCCCTGTTCTACATATACACCGCTTTATCCAAACCCATGGATCTGCCAGGCATCCATGAGTTCACTGCGATGGGTCTACTGGATGACAGACAGATTGACTACTACGATAGTGAGCAACAGAAAAAGATTCCTAAACAGCACTGGATGGAAGAGAAAATGCAGCAGGATTACTGGGAAAAAGGCACTCAGTCCCGAAAGAGCAAAGAGCAGTGGTTTAGTGTCAATGTCAACATTCTGATAGACCGAATGAGACAAAATAAGACAGGTGAGGAACATCAAGGGATTTTAATGTACACAATCATATTCTCTGTTATTTGAATCATCAGACAAATATTTTCACTGGTCTCAATTTCAGATCTCCATGTTCTTCAGTGGAGACATGGTTGTGAAGTTGAGAAACAAGGAAATGACACGAAGTTTTTCAAAGGCATCGATGAGTACAGCTATGATGGAGTGAACTTCCTGTCTTTTGATGATAAACAATCTCAGTGGGTCGCTCCAGTTGATGAAGCTCTCCAAACCAAGAGAAAATGGGATGACGTACCCATCCTAAACCAGTACACCAAGGGTTATCTGGAGAAAGAGTGTGTGGACTGGCTCAACAAGTTCAGAGAATATGGAGACCAGGAGCTCAAAAAGAGCTGTGAGTAAATCCAATTAAATTTAATAAAATATACTTTATTATAATTATACACATAGTTTTAAATATATTAGGTTGTTGTAAAGAAACACCACAGGATAAAAAGAAGAGAAAAAACAGCGGTCGATTGGGCCATATATAAAAAAAGTACAAAAATGAAATGCGAAAATAAAATACGATAATGAAATACGGTAGAGGCCAATGTCAAAAGAAAATATAAACAGGCATTAGTCTACCCATATGCTTCAGCATACATCACCTTAATACATGCTTACATCATTCACAGCATTTTATGCATTTTTAACCAGGCTGTAAGGGCATGTATAACAGTTTAAAACAGTAGAATTCTCATTAAACATGTTCACTAAACTGGAAAACACTCTGGGCTATAAAGCATTAAATAAGACATGATTCATTTTATATTCACACATCCAGATTTCACACGTGCACAAATGTGGTCAAAATCCACACATACAGTCCATATGCATCCCAAGTAATTCTCAAACGATGAACAAAACCAGGAGCTCTTCTGCACAATGTATGTTCTCACGTCTCTAACATGAGAGAGTGGCGAAAAGCGCGTGTCGCAAAACTCATGTTCTTAAAGGGGCCACGAACAATTTATGACTAGAGTTAAATTACATGACATTTTTCCGCTTGGCTTCATATAATTCCATAAAACTTCATAGTCATTTGAATGTGGTGTAGCAACTGAATGATGGATGCTGTTAAAATGTGAATTTACTCTACTCATCCTTGGTTTGTGAATGGACATTTGATTAGCAGCAGTTTTATTTTGATTTGACACAATGTCAACAGGCTGCTGACTGATTGTTCAATTGTTTCCTCTGCTCTCAGCACCACCAGAGGTTTATGCGTTTGCAAGGAAGTCTGTCAGTGACAAAAGCAAACTGAAACTCACCTGTCTGGCCACTGGCTTCTACCCCAAGGATGTGACATTGAAAATAAGGAAATATCGAACATCTCTGCCTGAAGATCAGATTGCTTCATCAGGAGTCTTACCAAACCATGATGGAACATTTCAGATAAGGAAGAGTGTGGAAATACTGGAGGAAGAAAAAGCAGATTATGATTGTTATGTGGCCCACAGATCCCTTGATGAACCCATTATCATCAAATGGGGTAATTAAATCTGATACACATAGAGACAGGATTATCACTTGATATTGATTAATTTAAAGAGCACCTCATTTTCACTGGCTGACATTTATTGTTTTTCTTTCCTTTCGTATCCAAAATGAATTCCAATTATAGATGGAAAGTGTGGTGACTGCAATCCAGTGACGGGCATGGGTGTTATCATTGTAGTGGTGATTGGAGCTGTGTTCGTATTGGTTATTGCCCTTATAGGTCTTTACATCTTAAAGATGAAGGGCATTTGTGAGTAGTGGCTATTTACTCACACACATACTTTGGGTTTTATACTTTAACTAATAGAGACATTACCCCTTTAATTAAAAGAAAATGAGAGAAGCCTCTGATTTATTATCATAAATGGCTAAATCTTACCAGCATATGGACTCTGTTTATGCTGCTGTGTCTCTGATGCCATATTAGTTTTATGTTTAAAAGAAACACTTGAGTGCAAAGAACAAAAATAAAGAAACACCTTGTTTAAATCTGTCATTCCCTCAAGTTCCCAGATCAGCTTCTCATCAGGACAAGAAGACCCATTTTGGACAAAATAAAGGATTGCTTCTGAATGCAGGTATCGGTTATCTTTAAATATACATTTAATTTCATAAAAATACGTGGTGTTGAAATACAATTTGTCACAGGGATTCAATGACAGGTTAAATGGTTATTGCGAGCAGACTCTGCTAAACACACAACATGGCTTTATTTGTGTAAATGAAATAATTTATTTGACACAAAGGGGAATACCAGTGGAATACAATTCCTACATTTCAGTCAGGACCACTTTAAAACATCTTGTAATAATAAAGCATCCTAAATCTTACAACAGTCTCGCCTAAATCTCACAGGGGGGCTGCTTTCCTCAATTTTTACCTCTACTTTCATTCAGATGGAAGAATTTTTAATGTATAAAGCCTAATTATGGCCCTTCTCTTCAGCTACTTGTTTCTCAGCAAGACGTGATGCAATCATGTGCTTAATTACATTTATGATGTTGTTCTTGGCAGATACTTTTAACAAATACTGTTCTTAAATAGGTAGTGAAATGGCAGTTCACCCAAAAGTGAACTTTCTCGGCCTCATACTCAAGCCCATATTAATTTTTCTCTTCTGTTAAGCTCAAAAGGAGATGTTTAGCAGAATGGTAGTCTCAGTCACTAACATTCTATTTGGTTGGCTAGAATAGAAGGGATACCACTATTATGCACTGCATGCCACTGTGTGAAGGGTGCAGCTAACAAATGAATGAATGGAGGAATTCAATCTGACGTGTGTCTGTCAGCTGATTGCAGAACTTTTGATTTGACCTGTCTGAACTGCCGTGTAGCACGTTATTCTTCTGTTTTACAGCAGGCCATGTGAATTCTACTGTGATACCTGTCGACAATGTAAATAAGCCTGAGGAGGGAGAGAGACTGCTTAAAGGTAACTACATGTTTTTATAAATGTCACTTATCAGGAAAATGCCTTTTGTATTAGGTGGGACGATATGGTTATCTTATGATTCAATATACGATACGAGGTTCACAAAGAGTTATTCGTATACATTTATTGTAAGAAAAGACCACAAACAAATGAACCTTTAAAATGAGTTGGTTACATTCAGGCTGATCAGGTGTAGAACAAGCAACAGAACTGAACAGAACCTGTCTTGAAAACAGGGATTTTTATGTCTGACGGATCATGTCATTTATGATTGTGTGGACATAAAACAATAATGCAGATGTTCAAAATTTGCCTCGTTACAGTTCGTCATTTATTTTTGGTTCTCAATATTTCATAATTAGAAATATATTGTCCCATCCCTAATTTATATATTGTAATTCTATTATTTTATAATATATTAATTATCTATTATAATAGGTGGTGTTGAAATACAATTTGTCACAGGGATTCAATGACAGGTTAAATGGTTATTGTGAGCAGACTCTGCTAAACACACAACATGGCTTTATTTGTGCAAATGAAATAATTTATTTGACACAAAGGGGAATACCAGTGGAATACAATTCCTACATTTCAGTCAAGACCACTTTAAAACATCTTGTAATAATAAAGCATCCTAAATTTTACAACAGTCTCGCCTAAATCTCACAGGGGGGCTGCTTTCCTCAATTTTTACCTCTACTTTCATTCAGATGGAAGAATTTTTAATGTATAAAGCATAATTATGGCCCTTCTCTTCAGCTACTTGTTTCTCAGCAAGACGTGATGCAATCATGTGCTTAATTACATTTATGATGTTGTTCTTGGCAGATACTTTTAACAAATACTGTTCTTAAATAGGTAGTGAAATGGCAGTTCACCCAAAAGTGAACTTTCTCGGCCTCATACTCAAGCCCATATTAATTTTTCTCTTCTGTTAAGCTCAAAAAGGAGATGTTTAGCAGAATGGTAGTCTCAGTCACTAACATTCTATTTGGTTGGCTAGAATAGAAGGGGTACCACTATTATGCACTGCATGCCACTGTGTGAAGGGTGCAGCTAAAAAATGAATGAATGGAGGAATTCAATCTGACGTGTGTCTGTCAGCTGATTGCAGAACTTTTTGATTTGACCTGTCTGAACTGCCGTGTAGCACGTTATTCTTCTGTTTTACAGCAGGCCATGTGAATTCTACTGTGATACCTGTCGACAATGTAAATAAGCCTGAGGAGGGAGAGAGACTGCTTAAAGGTAACTACATGTTTTTATAAATGTCACTTATCAGGAAAATGCCTTTTGTATTAGGTGGGACGATATGGTTATCTTATGATTCAATTCAATATACGATACGAGGCTCACAAAGAGTTATTCGTATACATTTATTGTAAGAAAAGACAAACAAATGAACCTTTAAAATGAGTTGGTTACATTCAGGCTGATCAGGTGTAGAACAAGCAACAGAACTGAACAGAACCTGTCTTGAAAACAGGGATTTTTATGTCTGACGGATCATGTCATTTATGATTGTGTGGACATAAAACAAAATTTGCCTCGTTACAGTTCGTCATTTATTTTTCGTTCTCAATATTTCATAATTAGAAATATATTGTCCCATCCCTAATTTATATATTATAATTCTATTATTATATTATAATTTATATGTATTTCCATTATGGAGATGAATGTCAGTTGTACACATCTCTTTACATGGACTGAAAGTGGAGAGAGAACCTTTCATTGTGCATCAATATCTCTCATGTAACTTTTGAATCCATATGTTTCATGTCTAGATGGATCAAAAGCAGGAAGTCAGGAGAGTGATTTGTCTGACTCTGGTAAACATGACCCTCATTTCAATATATTTCATGCTTAATTGAATATGGCAAATTATAAATGCATTATAGAGACAGTTTGACACTTTGTTTCTCCAACAGGAAAGGAGAGCAACTCCAGTGAATCCTCGATGGACAAAAAACCTGGTAACTATCATTTAGATATGCCATTTACCAGGCTAAAGCACATTTATATTTGTTGATGAAATATCAAGTACACACTTTCTGACATGGAATTAAAACTTAAAATGTAATCAGATCTTTAATGTGATGCCCCTTGTTGGTCCTGGAACAGCATATGCTCTCAACCAATCAGATTTAAGGCTTTGGGTTGTGCTTTAAACAACATTGTACCAACCTATTTTTTCCTGCTGATTTTAAGGTTTGTTAAAGGAACTGTTCACCCCAAAAAAATGACCCTCATGATATTCCAGATGTGTATGACTTTCTTTCTTCTGCAGAACACAAATGAAGATTTTTAGAAGAATATTTCAGCCTTTTTGGTCCATACAATACAAGTGAATGGTGACTTTGAAGCTCCTAAAAGCACACAAAATCAGCATCAAATTAATCCATAGCACTCTAGTTGTAAAATCTGTATATTATGATGATTTTGTGTGCCTTTTGGAGCTTCAAAGTTTTGGTCACCATTCACTTGTATTGTATGGACCTACAGACATATCTCCCATCATATCTCTATTAATATATCTTAATTTGTGTTCCGTGGAAGAAAGTCATATACGTTTGGGATGGATGGATGGATGGATGGATGGATGGATGATGGATGGATAGAAGCCTTTATTGTCATTGCATCGAAATACAACAACATTTCAGAAACTGCTCAGCAGTGTTACAATATATACACACATGTAAACCACACAATCACATTCCATTCATAAACCTAAATGCAGCAGGTAAAACAAGAAAGTGCAAGTTAAGGGTTTCAAACAGTTATTGCACAGTCCACAGTGAGTGTCATAAATAATAGATAGATAGGTATCATATATAATGTCATATATAATAGATAGCCCTTAGTTTAGGGACTGGAGGGTTTTTGGATAGAAACTGTTCAAGAATCTGGCAGTGCACATTTTAATTGCCCTGAATCGCCTTCCAGAGTCCTTAACAATGTTTTTTGCTCTGGATAGGTAACGGTGTTTGCAATGTCCTGTAGTAAGGGAGGAGAGGGCAGCCAATGATGTTCTGTGCTGTGTTTATGACTCTCACTAGAGCTTTTTTGTCAGATTCTGAGCAGCCCCCATACCACACTGTGAGACAGTATGTTAAAACACTCTCTATAGCAGAGCAGTAGAAGGCCACTAGTAGCTTTGTACACAGATGTTTTTTCTTTAGGACTCGCAGGAAGTGCATGTGCTGCTGTGCCTTTTGAACAGCAGCTGTCATGTTTGTGACCAGGAGAGTCTGCCAGATATATGGATTCCCAGAAATTTAAAACGGCGAACTCTTTCCACACAGTCTATATATATAAAAGATGGGAGGGGCTCAGCTCTGCACTTTCTGAAGTCCAAGATGAGTTCTTTAGTTTTCTTTGTGTTTAGTGACAGATTGTTTTCGGAGCACCACAACATCAGTTTTCGGACCTCGTCATGATAGGCAGACTCATCAGCCTCCAGAAATGAGTCCAATCACTCATTGTCATCTGCAAATTTTATAATGTGATTGGAGGAGTATGTGGAGATACAGTCATATGTATAGAGACAGTAGAATGGTGGACTCAGCACACATCCCTGTGGGGAACTGGTGCTAAGAGTGAGGGAGGAGGAGAGATGAGACCAAGCCTTACAGACTGAGGGCGGTTAGTGAGAAAATCCATAATCCAGGTGCACAGGTGAGCGGAGAGGCCCAAATGGAGGACTTTCCTGATGAGTATATCTGGTATGATAGTACTGAAAGCAGAACTATAATCAATGAAGTGCATCCGGACATAAGTCCCTGTGTGTTCCAGGTGCTCCAGAGCCTTGTGGGGGGCTGTGGCAATGGCATCTTCTGTTGACCTGTTGTCCCTGTAAGCAAATTGATGGGGGTCAAAAGTGGGAGGGAGGATAGCTTTAATATACCTCAATACTAGTCTCTCTCTAGACACTTTGTGACAATAGAAGTAAGAGCAATGGGTCTGTAGACATTTAAACTGTCTACAGCAGTCTTCTTTGGGGCCTGGATGATAATGGCTGGTTTAAGGCAGGGTGGGACAATGGCTTGTGACAGGGACAGATTGAAAATATTTGTAAAGACAGCAGCAAGTTCGTAGGCACAAGCCCCGAGTACCTTTCCGAGCACTCCATCAGGTCCTGCAGCCTTTCTGGGATTCACTGACTTGAACACCTGTCTCACCTCCTGTACAGTCAGTGTCTGAGTTCCTGTATCACTAGGAGATGTGTGTTGGAGTGGAGACTTTGCCTCAAAACGTGCAAAGAAACAATTTAGCTCCTCTGCCAGTGATGCGCTGGTGTTACAGCCAGTGGTGGCGCTGCCCTTGAAGTTTGTAATATGCTGCTCTCCCTGCCACACCCGCCTTGTGTTGTTTCCAGTAAAGTGGTCCTCTATCTTCCTCATGTAGACCAGCTTAGCATTTTTGATGCCTCTTTTTAGGTTTGCTCTCACAGTACTGTAAAGAGCCCTGTCACCTGATTTGAAGGCCATATCACAAGCTCTCAGGTGAGGATAGACTTCTGACGCCATCCAGTGTTTCTGGTTTGGAAATACCCGGATGCGCTTCGCCTCAGTGAAGATGTCAGGACAGCTGGCAATATAGAACAGAACAGTTTGTGTATATTCTGCCAGGTCCTGGTGTTTAAATAAGTACCATGCTTTGAAAGGACTGAAATCTTATAGTTGGAATAGTGCTCCCTCAGGCCTGGTTTTGATAGTTTTTGTGGTTGGCTTTATCTGTTTCCTGAGGAGAGTATAATCTGGGACAAGGAACAGTGTGACATGGTCAGATAGGCCCAGATGTGGGAGGGTCACAGCTCTAGAGCCATGCTTGATATTTGAAACATGTCTGATTAAAGTCACCAGATATGAACTCATTAGGATAGGCCCTCTAATGTTTGCTAATAATACTGTGCAAGTAGATGACAGATGACAGTTTAGATGACATAAAACAATAATGCAGATGTTTAAATTGTGTTTAAATGTAAAAATTTGCCTCATTACATTTCATCATTTATTTTTTGTTCTCAATATTCCATAATTAGAAATATATTGTCCCATCCCTAATTTATATATTGTAATTCTATTATTCTATTATAATTTATATATATTTCCATTATGGAGATGAATGTCAGTTGTACACATCTCTTTACATGGACTGAAAGTGGAGAGAGAACCTTTCATTGTGCATCAATATCTCTCATGTAACTTTTGATCCATCTAGAATTGAAACATATGGATTCAAAAGCAGGAAGTCAGGAGAGTGATTTGTCTGACTCTGGTAAACATGACCCTCATTTAAATATATTTCATGCTTAATTGAATATGGCAAATTATAATACATTATAGAGACAGTTTGACACTTTGTTTCTCCAACAGGAAAGGAGAGCAACTCCAGTGTATCCTCTATGGACAAAAAACCTGGTAACTATCATTTAGATATGCCATTTACCAGGCTAAAGCACATTTATATTTGTTGATGAAATATCAATTGCACACTTTCTGATATGGAATTAAAACTTAAAATGTAATCAGATCTTTAATGTGATGCCCCTTGTTGGTCCTGGAACAGCATATGCTCTCAACCAATCAGATTTAAGGCTTTGGGTTGTGCTTTAAACAACATTGTACCAACCTATTTTTTCCTGCTGATTTTAAGGTTTGTTAAAGGAACTGTTCACCCCAAAAAAATGACCCTCATGATATTCCAGATGTGTATGACTTTCTTTATTCTGCAGAACACAAATGAAGATTTTTAGAAGAATATTTCAGCCTTTTTGGTCCATACAATACAAGTGAATGGTGACTTTGAAGCTCCTAAAAGCACACAAAATCAGCATCAAATTAATCCATAGCACTCTAGTTGTAAAATCTGTATATTATGATGATTTTGTGTGCCTTTTGGAGCTTCAAAGTTTTGGTCACCATTGACTTGTATTGTATGGACCTACAGACATATCTCCCATCATATCTTAAGTTGGTTACATTCAGTACAGCTGGCAATATAGAACAGAACAGTTTGTGTATATTCTGCCAGGTCCTGGTGTTTAAATAAGTACCATGCTTTGAAAGGACTGAAATCTTATAGTTGGAATAGTGCTCCCTCAGGCCTGGTTTTGATAGTTTTTGTGGTTGGCTTTATCTGTTTCCTGAGGAGAGTATAATCTGGGACAAGGAACAGTGTGACATGGTCAGATAGGCCCAGATGTGGGAGGGTCACAGCTCTAGAGCCATGCTTGATATTTGAAACATGTCTGATTAAAGTCACCAGATATGAACTCATTAGGATAGGCCCTCTAATGTTTGCTAATAATACTGTGCAAGTAGATGACAGATGACAGTTTAGATGACATAAAACAATAATGCAGATGTTTAAATTGTGTTTAAATATAAAAATTTGCCTCATTACATTTCATTTATTTTTGGTTCTCAATATTTCATAATTAGAAATATATTGTCCCATCCCTAATTTATATATTGTAATTCTATTATTTTATAATATATTAATTATCTATTATAATAGGTGGTGTTGAAATACAATTTGTCACAGGGATTCAATGACAGGTTAAATGGTTATTGTGAGCAGACTCTGCTAAACACACAACATGGCTTTATTTGTGTAAATGAAATAATTTATTTGACACAAAGGGGAATACCAGTGGAATACAATTCCTACATTTCAGTCAAGACCACTTTAAAACATCTTGTAATAATAAAGCATCCTAAATTTTACAACAGTCTCAGCCTAAATCTCACAGGGGGCTGCTTTCCTCAATTTTTACCTCTACTTTCATTCAGATGGAAGAATTTTTAATGTATAAAGCATAATTATGGCCCTTCTCTTCAGCTACTTGTTTCTCAGCAAGACGTGATGCAATCATGTGCTTAATTACATTTATGATGTTGTTCTTGGCAGATACTTTTAACAAATACTGTTCTTAAATAGGTAGTGAAATGGCAGTTCACCCAAAAGTGAACATTCTCTGCCTCATACTCCATATTAATTTTCCTCTTCTGTTAAGCTCAAAAAGGAGATGTTTAGCAGAATGGTAATCTCAGTCACTAACATTCTATTTGGTTGGCTAGAATAGAAGGGGTACCACTATTATGCACTGCATGCCACTGTGTGAAGGGTGCAGCTAACAAATGAATGAATGGAGGAATTCAATCTGACGTGTGTCTGTCAGCTGATTGCAGAACTTTTTGATTTGACCTGTCTGAACTGCCGTGTAGCACGTTATTCTTCTGTTTTACAGCAGGCCATGTGAATTCTACTGTGATACCTGTCGACAATGTAAATAAGCCTGAGGAGGGAGAGAGACTGCTTAAAGGTAACTACATGTTTTTATAAATGTCACTTATCAGGAAAATGCCTTTTGTATTAGGTGGGACGATATGGTTATCTTATGATTCAATTCAATATACGATACTGAGGTTCACAAAGAGTTATTCAGTATACATTTATTGTAAGAAAAGACAAACAAATGAACCTTTAAAATGAGTTGGTTACATTCAGGCTGATCAGGTGTAGAACAAGCAACAGAACTGAACAGAACCTGTCTTGAAAACAGGGATTTTTATGTCTGACTGGATCATGTCATTTATGATTGTGTGGACATAAAACAATAATGCAGATGTTCAAAATTTGCCTCGTTACAGTTCGTCATTTATTTTTTCGTTCTCAATATTTCATAATTAGAAATATATTGTCCCATCCTAATTTATATATTATAATTCTATTATTATATTATAATTTATATGTATTTCCATTATGGAGATGAATGTCAGTTGTACACATCTCTTTACATGGACTGAAAGTGGAGAGAGAACCTTTCATTGTGCATCAATATCTCTCATATTGAGAGATATTCATATCTCTATTAATATATCTTAATTTGTGTTCCGTGGAAGAAAGTCATATACGTTTGGGATGGATGGATGGATGGATGGATGATGGATGGATAGAAGCCTTTATTGTCATTGCATCGAAATACAACAACATTTCAGAAACTGCTCAGCAGTGTTACAATATATACACACATGTAAACCACACAATCACATTCCATTCATAAACCTAAATGCAGCAGGTAAAACAAGAAAGTGCAAGTTAAGGGTTTCAAACAGTTATTGCACAGTCCACAGTGAGTGTCATAAATAATAGATAGATAGGTATCATATATAATGTCATATATAATAGATAGCCCTTAGTTTAGGGACTGGAGGGTTTTTGGATAGAAACTGTTCAAGAATCTGGCAGTGCACATTTTAATTGCCCTGAATCAGCCTTCCAGAGTCCTTAACAATGTTTTTTGCTCTGGATAGGTAACGGTGTTTGCAATGTCCTGTAGTAAGGGAGGAGAGGGCAGCCAATGATGTTCTGTGCTGTGTTTATGACTCTCACTAGAGCTTTTTTGTCAGATTCTGAGCAGCCCCCATACCACACTGTGAGACAGTATGTTAAAACACTCTCTATAGCAGAGCAGTAGAAGGCCACTAGTAGCTTTGTACACAGATGTTTTTTCTTTAGGACTCGCAGGAAGTGCATGTGCTGCTGTGCCTTTTGAACAGCAGCTGTCATGTTTGTGACCAGGAGAGTCTGCCAGATATATGGATTCCCAGAAATTTAAAACGGCGAACTCTTTCCACACAGTCTATATATATAAAGATGGGAGGGGGCTCAGCTCTGCACTTTCTGAAGTCCAAGATGAGTTCTTTAGTTTTCTTTGTGTTTAGTGACAGATTGTTTTCGGAGCACCACAACATCAGTTTTCGGACCTCGTCATGATAGGCAGACTCATCGCCTCCAGAAATGAGTCCAATCACTCATTGTCATCTGCAAATTTTATAATGTGATTGGAGGAGTATGTGGAGATACAGTCATATGTATAGAGACAGTAGAATGGTGGACTCAGCACACATCCCTGTGGGGAACTGGTGCTAAGAGTGAGGGAGGAGGAGAGATGAGACCAAGCCTTACAGACTGAGGGCGGTTAGTGAGAAAATCCATAATCCAGGTGCACAGGTGAGCGGAGAGGCCCAAATGGAGGACTTTCCTGATGAGTATATCTGGTATGATAGTACTGAAAGCAGAACTATAATCAATGAAGTGCATCCGGACATAAGTCCCTGTGTGTTCCAGGTGCTCCAGAGCCTTGTGGGGGGCTGTGGCAATGGCATCTTCTGTTGACCTGTTGTCCCTGTAAGCAAATTGATGGGGGTCAAAAGTGGGAGGGAGGCTAGCTTTAATATGCCTCGATACTAGTCTCTCTCTAGACACTTTGTGACAATAGAAGTAAGAGCAATGGGTCTGTAGTCATTTAAACTGTCTACAGCAGTCTTCTTTGGGGCCCGGATGATAATGGCTGGTTTAAGGCAGGGTGGGACGATGGCTTGTGACCGGGACAGATTGAAAATGTTTGTTAAGACAGCAGCAAGTTCGTAGGCACAAGCCCCGAGTACCTTTCCAAGCACTCCATCAGGTCCTGCAGCCTTTCTGGGATTCACTGACTTGAACACCTGTCTCACCTCCTGTACAGTCAGTGTCTGAGTTCCTGTATCACGAGGAGATGTGTGTTGGAGTGGAGACTTTGCATCAAAACATGCAAAGAAACAGTTTAGCTCCTCTGCCAGTGATGCGCTGGTGTTACAGCCAGTGGTGGCGCTGCCCTTGAAGTTTGTAATATGCTGCTCTACCTGCCACACCCGCCTTGTGTTGTTTCCAGTAAAGTGGTCCTCTATCTTCCTCATGTAGACCAGCTTAGCATTTTTGATGCCTCTTTTTAGGTTTGCTCTCACAGTACTGTAAAGAGCCCTGTCACCTGATTTGAAGGCCATATCACAAGCTCTCAGGTGAGGATAGACTTCTGACGCCATCCAGTGTTTCTGGTTTGGAAATACCCGGATGCGCTTCGCCTCAGTGAAGAAGTCAGTACAGCTGGCAATATAGAACAGAACAGTTTGTGTATATTCTGCCAGGTCCTGGTGTTTAAATAAGTACCATGCTTTGAAAGGACTGAAATCTTATAGTTGGAATAGTGCTCCCTCAGGCCTGGTTTTGATAGTTTTTGTGGTTGGCTTTATCTGTTTCCTGAGGAGAGTATAATCTGGGACAAGGAACAGTGTGACATGGTCAGATAGGCCCAGATGTGGGAGGGTCACAGCTCTAGAGCCATGCTTGATATTTGAAACATGTCTGATTAAAGTCACCAGATATGAACTCATTAGGATAGGCCCTCTAATGTTTGCTAATAATACTGTGCAAGTAGATGACAGATGACAGTTTAGATGACATAAAACAATAATGCAGATGTTTAAATTGTGTTTAAATGTAAAAATTTGCCTCATAACATTTCATTTATTTTTGGTTCTCAATATTTCATAATTAGAAAAATATTGTCCCATCCCTAATTTATATATTATAATTCTATTATTCTATTATTATATTATAATTTATATGCATTTCCATTATGGAGATGAATGTCAGTTGTACACATCTCTTTACATGGACTGAAAGTGGAGAGAGAACCTTTCATTGTGCATCAATATCTCTCATGTAACTTTTGAATCCATATGTTTCCTGTCTAGATGGATCAAAAGCAGGAAGTCAGGAGAGTGATTTGTCTGACTCTGGTAAACATGACCCTCGTTTCAATATATTTCATGCTTAATTGAATATGGCAAATTATAAATGCATTATAGAGACAGTTTGACACTTTGTTTCTCCAACAGGAAAGGAGAGCAACTGCAGTCTATCCTCTATGGACAACAAAACTGGTAACTATCATTTAGATATGCCATTTACCAGGCTAAAGCACATTTATATTTGTTGATGAAATATCAAGTACACACTTTCTGACATGGAATTAAAACTTAAAATGTAATCAGATCTTTAATGTGATGCCCCTTGTTGGTCCTGGAACAGCATATGCTCTCAACCAATCAGATTTAAGGCTTTGGGTTGTGCTTTAAACAACATTGTACCAACCTATTTTTTCCTGCTGATTTTAAGGTTTGTTAAAGGAACTGTTCACCCCAAAAAAATGACCCTTATGATATTCCAGATGTGTATGACTTTCTTTCTTCTGCAGAACACAAATGAAGATTTTTAGAAGAATATTTCAGCCTTTTTGGTCCATACAATACAAGTGAATGGTGACTTTGAAGCTCCTAAAAGCACACAAAATCAGCATCAAATTAATCCATAGCACTCTAGTTGTAAAATCTGTATATTATGATGATTTTGTGTGCCTTTTGGAGCTTCAAAGTTTTGGTCACCATTGACTTGTATTGTATGTACCTACAGACATATCTCCCATCATATCTTAAGTTGGTTACATTCAGTACAGCTGGCAATATAGAACAGAACAGTTTGTGTATATTCTGCCAGGTCCTGGTGTTTAAATAAGTACCATGCTTTGAAAGGACTGAAATCTTATAGTTGGAATAGTGCTCCCTCAGGCCTGGTTTTGATAGTTTTTGTGGTTGGCTTTATCTGTTTCCTGAGGGGAGTATAACCTGGGACAAGGAACAGTGTGACATGGTCAGATAGGCCCAGATGTGGGAGGGTCACAGCTCTAGAGCCATGCTTGATATTTGAAACATGTCTGATTAAAGTCACCAGATATGAACTCATTAGGATAGGCCCTCTAATGTTTGCTAATAATACTGTGCAAGTAGATGACAGATGACAGTTTAGATGACATAAAACAATAATGCAGATGTTTAAATTGTGTTTAAATATAAAAATTTGCCTCATTACATTTCATTTATTTTTGGTTCTCAATATTTCATAATTAGAAATATATTGTCCCATCCCTAATTTATATATTGTAATTCTATTATTTTATAATATATTAATTATCTATTATAATAGGTGGTGTTGAAATACAATTTGTCACAGGGATTCAATGACAGGTTAAATGGTTATTGTGAGCAGACTCTGCTAAACACACAACATGGCTTTATTTGTGCAAATGAAATAATTTATTTGACACAAAGGGGAATACCAGTGGAATACAATTCCTACATTTCAGTCAGGACCACTTTAAAACATCTTGTAATAATAAAGCATCCTAAATCTTACAACAGTCTCGCCTAAATCTCACAGGGGGGCTGCTTTCCTCAATTTTTACCTCTACTTTCATTCAGATGGAAGGATTTTTAAGGTATAAAGCCTAATTATGGCCCTTCTCTTCAGCCACTTGTTTCTCAGCAAGACGTGATGCAATCATGTGCTTAATTACATTTATGTTGTTGTTCTTGGCAGATACTTTTAACAAATACTGTTCTTAAATAGGTAGTGAAATGGCAGTTCACCCAAAAGTGAACTTTCTCGGCCTCATACTCAAGCCCATATTAATTTTTCTCTTCTGTTAAGCTCAAAAAGGAGATGTTTAGCAGAATGGTAGTCTCAGTCACTAACATTCTATTTGGTTGGCTAGAATAGAAGGGGTACCACTATTATGCACTGCATGCCACTGTGTGAAGGGTGCAGCTAACAAATGAATGAATGGAGGAATTCAATCTGACGTGTGTCTGTCAGCTGATTGCAGAACTTTTTGATTTGACCTGTCTGAACTGCCGTGTAGCACGTTATTCTTCTGTTTTACAGCAGGCCATGTGAATTCTACTGTGATACCTGTCGACAATGTAAATAAGCCTGAGGAGGGAGAGAGACTGCTTAAAGGTAACTACATGTTTTTATAAATGTCACTTATCAGGAAAATGCCTTTTGTATTAGGTGGGACGATATGGTTATCTTATGATTCAATATACGATACGAGGTTCACAAAGAGTTATTCGTATACATTTATTGTAAGAAAAGACCACAAACAAATTAACCTTTAAAATGAGTTGGTTACATTCAGGCTGATCAGGTGTAGAACAAGCAACAGAACTGAACAGAACCTGTCTTGAAAACAGGGATTTTTATGTCTGACGGATCATGTCATTTATGATTGTGTGGACATAAAACAATAATGCAGATGTTTAAATTATGTTTAAATGTCAAAATTTGCCTCATTACAGTTCTCAATATTTCATAATTAGAAATATATTGTCCCATCCCTAATTTATATATTATAATTCTATTATTATATTATAATTTATATGTATTTCCATTATGGAGATGAATGTCAGTTGTACACATCTCTTTACATGGACTGAAAGTGGAGAGAGAACCTTTCATTGTGCATCAATATCTCTCATGTAACTTTTGAATCCATATGTTTCATGTCTAGATGGATCAAAAGCAGGAAGTCAGGAGAGCGATTTGTCTGACTCTGGTAAACATGACCCTCATTTCAATATATTTCATGCTTAATTGAATATGGCAAATTATAAATGCATTATAGAGACAGTTTGACACTTTGTTTCTCCAACAGGAAAGGAGAGCAACTCCAGTGAATCCTCGATGGACAAAAAACCTGGTAACTATCATTTAGATATGCCATTTACCAGGCTAAAGCACATTTATATTTGTTGATGAAATATCAAGTACACACTTTCTGACATGGAATTAAAACTAAAAATGTAATCAGATCTTTAATGTGATGCTCCTGGTTGGTCCTGGAACAGCATATGCTCTCAACCAATCAGATTTAAGGCTTTGGGTTGTGCTTTAAACAACATTGTACCAACCTATTTTTTCCTGCTGATTTTAAGGTTTGTTAAAGGAACTGTTCACCCCAAAAAATGACCCTCATGATATTCCAGATGTGTAAGACTTTCTTTCTTCTGCAGAACACAAATGAAGATTTTTAGAAGAATATTTCAGCCTTTTTGGTCCATACAATACAAGTGAATGGTGACTTTGAAGCTCCTAAAAGCACACAAAATCAGCATCAAATTAATCCATAGCACTCTAGTTGTAAAATCTGTATATTATGATGATTTTGTGTGCCTTTTGGAGCTTCAAAGTTTTGGTCACCATTCGCTTGTATTGTATGGATCTACAGACATATCTCCCATCATATCTCTATTGATATATCTTAATTTGTGTTCCATGGAAGAAAGTCATATACGTTTGGGATGGATGGATGGATGGATAGAAGCCTTTATTGTCATTGCATCGAAATACAACAACATTTCAGAAACTGCTCAGCAGTGTTACAATATATACACACATGTAAACCACACAATCACATTCCATTCATAAACCTAAATGCAGCAGGTAAAACAAGAAAGTGCAAGTTAAGGGTTTCAAACAGTTATTGCACAGTCCACAGTGAGTGTCATAAATAATAGATAGATAGGTATCATATATAATGTCATATATAATAGATAGCCCTTAGTTTAGGGACTGGAGGGTTTTTGGATAGAAACTGTTCAAGAATCTGGCAGTGCACATTTTAATTGCCCTGAATCGCCTTCCAGAGTACTTAACAATGTTTTTTGCTCTGGATAGGTAACGGTGTTTGCAATGTCCTGTAGTAAGGGAGGAGAGGGCAGCCAATGATGTTCTGTGCTGTGTTTATGACTCTCACTAGAGCTTTTTTGTCAGATTCTGAGCAGCCCCCATACCACACTGTGAGACAGTATGTTAAAACACTCTCTATAGCAGAGCAGTAGAAGGCCACTAGTAGCTTTGTACACAGATGTTTTTTCTTTAGGACTCGCAGGAAGTGCATGTGCTGCTGTGCCTTTTGAACAGCAGCTGTCATGTTTGTGGACCAGGAGAGACTGTCAGATATATGGATTCCCAGAAATGTAAAACTGCGAACTCTTTCCACACAGTCTATATATATAAAGATGGGAGGGGGCTCAGCTCTGCACTTCCCGAAGTCCAAGATGAGTTCTTTAGTTTTCTTTGTGTTTAGTGACAGATTGTTTTCGGAGCACCACAACATCAGTTTTCGGACCTCGTCATGATAGGCAGACTCATCGCCTCCAGAAATGAGTCCAATCACTGTAGTGTCATCTGCAAATTTTATAATGTGATTGGAGGAGTATGTGGAGATACAGTCATATGTATAGAGACAGTAGAATGGTGGACTCAGCACACATCCCTGTGGGGAACTGGTGCTAAGAGTGAGGGAGGAGGAGAGATGAGACCAAGCCTTACAGACTGAGGGCGGTTAGTGAGAAAATCCATAATCCAGGTGCACAGGTGAGCGGAGAGGCCCAAATGGAGGACTTTCCTGATGAGTATATCTGGTATGATAGTACTGAAAGCAGAACTATAATCAATGAAGTGCATCCGGACATAAGTCCCTGTGTGTTCCAGGTGCTCCAGAGCCTTGTGGGGGCTGTGGCAATGGCATCTTCTGTTGACCTGTTGTCCCTGTAAGCAAATTGATGGGGGTCAAAAGTGGGAGGGAGGATAGCTTTAATATGCCTCAATACTAGTCTCTCTCTAGACACTTTGTGACAATAGAAGTAAGAGCAATGGGTCTGTAGACATTTAAACTGTCTACAGCAGGCTTCTTTGGGGCCCGGATGATAATGGCTGGTTTAAGGCAGGGTGGGACGATGGCTTGTGACAGGGACAGATTGAAAATATTTGTAAAGACAGCAGCAAGTTCAGTAGGCACAAGCCCGAGTACCTTTCCAAGCACTCCATCAGGGCCTGCAGCCTTTCTGGGATTCACTGACTTGAACACCTGTCTCACCTCCTGTACAGTCAGTGTCTGAGTTCCTGTATCACGAGGAGATGTGTGTTGGAGTGGAGACTTTGCCTCAAAACGTGCAAAGAAACAGTTTAGCTCCTCTGCCAGTGATGCGCTGGTGTTACAGCCAGTGGTGGCGCTGCCCTTGAAGTTTGTAATATGCTGCTCTCCCTGCCACACCCGCCTTGTGTTGTTTCTAGTAAAGTGGTCCTCTATCTTCCTCTTGTAGACCAGCTTAGCATTTTTGATGCCTCTTTTTAGGTTTGCTCTCACAGTACTGTAAAGAGCCCTGTCACCTGATTTGAAGGCCATATCACAAGCTCTCAGGTGAGGATAGACTTCTGACGCCATCCAGTGTTTCTGGTTTGGAAATACCCGGATGCGCTTCGCCTCAGTGAAGAAGTCAGTACAGCTGACAATATAGAACAGAACAGTTTGTGTATATTCTGCCAGGTCCTGGTGTTTAAATAAGTCCCATTCAGTCCTTTCAAAGCAATCTTATAGTTGGAATAGTGCTCCCTCAGGCCTGGTTTTGATAGTTTTTGTGGTTGCTTTATCTGTTTCCTGAGGGGAGTATAACCTGGGACAAGGAACAGTGAGACATGGTCAGATAGGCCCAGATGTGGGAGGGTCACAGCTCTAGAGCCATGCTTGATATTTGAATACACGTGACCAAGTGTATTACTTTCTCCGGTGGCACATTTCACATGTTGTGAGAATTTTGGATGTACAGTCTTTAAACATGCCTGATTAAAGTCACCAGATATGATATGAACTCCATTAGGATAGGCCCTCTAATGTTTGCTAATAATACTGTGCAAGTAGATTTTAGATGACATAAAACAATAATGCAGATGTTTAAATTATGTTTAAATATAAAAAAATTTGCCTCATTACATTTCGTCATTTATTTTTTGTTCTCAAGATTTCATAACTAGAAATATATTGTCCCATCCCTAATTTATATATTATAATTCTATTATTCTATTATTATTATTATATTATTTATATGCATTTCCATTATGGAGATGAATGTCGGGACTGAAAGTGGAGAGAGAACCTTTCATTGTGCATCAATATCTCTCATGTAACTTTTGAATCCATATGTTTCATGTCTAGATTTATCAAAAGCAGGAAGTCAGGAGAGCGATTTGTCTGACTCTGGTAAACATGACCCTCATTTCAATATATTTCATGCTTAATTTAATATGGCAAATTATAATGCATTATAGAGACAGTTTGACACTTTGTTTCTCCAACAGGAAAGGAGAGCAACTGCAGTCTATCCTCTATGGACAACAAAACTGGTAACTATCATTTATATATGCCATTTACCAGGCTAAAGCACATTTATATTTGTTGATGAAATATCAATTGCACACTTTCTGACATGGAATTAAAACTAAAAATGTAATCAGATCTTTAATGTGATGCTCCTTGTTGGTCCAGGAACAGCATATGCTCTCAACTGATTGAGATTCACTATTGCAGCAAATCCCTTGATTTCAGTGGTGCTGGTGTAGTTCAAGGACTTGAAGTTAAAGGGACGCTTCATCATGCACCCAAAAGATTTCATTATATTTTTCACTTTTGTTGCAACGCACACTGATGTCGGCGTCATGAAGTTTGGTGGTATTTGTCAACAATGCAAGCTCACAATCATAATATAATGAGATATTTTCTTGAAAAAACTGCATTAATAGAGACTATTTTGATTCTTTGTTACCTCACATTGTTGTTTTACTCTTTGGGTCTGTGAAAGATTTCTTGATCGCAACTGCATTTACAACATTATGAAATTACTATGAGAGGTCTTCATTTTTTTTTTTTTTTTTACATTGCTCTAAATTTATGCTAGTCTTGAAGAAAAGCTTAAACTTTTTAATTATGATTATTTGACTATTTGTAAAGTTATTATTTTCCATCAGCTATTTGTCAATTATTGTACAGAGGTATTGTTCCAAAATATTGTAAAAATCGTTTGTGGACTCCTTTCCAAAAAACATTTATTTAGAAGTTATTGGTTTCTTAAAATTAAATTAACATGTTAGGATGACATCAGCATCGCATGTAAATGTCATTGTTATGACAGTTATTGTGAAAGTTTTCTGATATTAATCTGGTTCTGAAATGCTTTTGATGTCAATAAAGTTGAGTGGGATTTACTTTTTTATTATTATTATTATTTTTTTTTTTACTTTTTTGTCTTTACTAAAAGTAACATTATAAATGCACACTCTGTCATGTTTATTTTGTTGATAGTCCCTTCATCGAGTGACCTTGTTTTACGACATCCACCCAGAGACAGATAACAAGAAGTTTGTTCTTTTTTATTATTGGTTAAAACTGTAAATATAAGTAGCTAGATTTCTACTTCATCCTCCATTTTGTCAAAACCGTTTCCTGTTATCTTGACGTTCAGACTTCGACGAAGAATCGACACAAGCATCGGTACATTTCTCACTGTCTAAAATACATTTCAGTCATGGACACAGGTGTCGTGATGAAGACTTTTGCTCTGATCAGTGTTTTTCTTCTTCCTGGGACTTTGCTGTCAGTTCAAGCAGGTAAATAAAATCTGCATTTGTCTGAGAACAAAAGTGAAAGTAAAACATTGCACTTCCTTTAAAATGTCTGTTAACGTCAAAACTGAACTTTGACGTAAATGTGTAATTATCTAAATTACACATTTAGATAAACTTTCAATGACATTAGTAATTATTTTTTATAAACACAAAAGTAAATATAGCTGCAAGCAGCGATGGCGGGCCCAAGTCGGTGGTACCGCCACCCCCCGTGCCTTTAGGGTCGCTGCTGGCACCGCTACCCCCGTGCCTTTAGGGTCGCTGTGCACGATGGGCAATAACATAACCTCGCTTTGACTGTCGAGAAGATGTGTGCTGTAGAGCTTGCATCAGTGTGGGCTCTGCAAAAGTGCGCATCGAGGGCACATATCAACCACAAAGTATGCAAGAATATGTAACGAGGCACACGTGCCAGGTCTTGTGTGTCACACTTGTATAAGGTTCAATATAATTCGATATGGGCCAACTGATCAGAAGATAAGGAGCGGCTACTGGAGAGAGGAAACAACACAGCAGGTAGGTGAAAACCAAGAGCTTTTTTTACTGGTTGGAATCTTGTATTTGTTGAAGAAATTCCTAATTGCAATTTGTCTGGAGCATGTAAATCTCAATACTGTAATTTGACAACATACAATGTATGATAATGCTTACAATCAAATCTCTTTTTTGAAATTCCAGGAAGTTGGACTCATCAACTCAAACAAATCAACTCAATTGACAACAGTTGTCATATACTTTGTATGAAAATGAAATAATAAAATGAAACTTGGAAAACTCAGACTCAGTTTGGTTATGACCCAATATCATATTTAGAAACAATAAACAATGTTCTTAAAACAACATATTGCAACTTAATAACTCAAATCACTCTTTCAATTTAAAATGTAACAGTCTTTTCAGCCAAATGAATCAAATGTTCAAAATCCACTGAATTGATTCAGTTAGTGTCAGTTCAGAGTCAAATGACTCGGATCAAAAGAGTTTTTGACTCTTTAGAATCGTTCAGTTCAGAATCGATGACTCTCCGTTCAAAGCTCGAGGAAAAATATGCAAAAACAAAGTCTCGGTCCAATTTGTCCGAAAACGAAAAGGTTTCTCATACCAGTTTCGATGAGTTCAGGATCAAAGTTCAATCAAATGGTCTCCGTGGGTGGCTCGCCTTTTACATACGCTCATATGCGTTGCACGTATCCAGGATGTTGATCACAATTTCTCGGAAGAAACAAACATACAACAAAAAAACAGCCTTGCAAAAACACAAGGCAGAACAATAATTAATCTTCCATTCAAACACTTTCATCAACAAATATCATGTATACACTTCAAACAACGCATTAACTCAATATCTTGACACTTACACACAACATTGTCACTTTTCATCGACTCGTTTGCATCTTCACATGTGATTAGCTTTAGCCCAACGTGCAAATTAACACTAGCTCACACACTATGCACAAGCAGCCTATATGAACTCTAATGTCACACTACTGATTTGCCGCTGCGTCTGCAACAGTTTCTTGTAAAATGTCAAGTCAATAAACAAAAAAACAACTCACCAAGGCAAGAATTTCACATCTTATTTTGCAAGAAGATAATTTGCGGTGCTTTTTGGCGCTCCGTGTATCTACATCGGTTTTTATTCTCGACTTCGGCGTCAGCTCTTCAAAGTTATCACTTTCACTCAAATGTAATCTTTTGATTGCATTCAAGTTTCTTTTCCTCAATATCTACTTTTTAATGAGGAGTATCTGCTTCGTCAGACTCGCTCGCTCTCTCCCAATGTTTTTTTGACAACAGCAGTGTGGCCCACGCAGTCTCAGTGCGCTGCTACCATTGGCTCATTGGAGTGTCAGTCAATGCAGCACGATCCATAAGTGGATGAAACACTTTCTCTTCTAAAGCACTCGTTGTTCTCTCTTATTCGCATTTTCTTAATTTTCCCATCTTTTTACACATCTCTCAACTCTTCTACTGGTAGCCTGGATCATCTGGGTTACAAATATCTCAGCTCTGTTGGTCCTTTCAATGTAAGTAAATGAGAAGTGGTGTGAAACAGATCAATAATTAAGTCATTTTTTTACTATAAATCTCTACTTTCAATTTCACAAGCGCTCTTCTCTCTTAAGAGTTCCGTTTCAGTTTTTTTTTGGTTTTTTTTGGGTGATTTACTTAAGCATATCACCCCTCCTGAGCAGGGTGGACAATTTATAGTGAAAAATATAAAAATACTATATATACTACATACAATATATACTATTTATCTTTTTCACACCCACACCTATAATATCCCTTCTGAAAGTATGGATTAAACCACTGGAG
The DNA here is from genome assembly GCF_025860055.1 of Xyrauchen texanus. Classification (NCBI taxonomy): domain Eukaryota; kingdom Metazoa; phylum Chordata; class Actinopteri; order Cypriniformes; family Catostomidae; genus Xyrauchen; species Xyrauchen texanus. The sequence goes on from NW_026266228.1 coordinate 29,581, forward strand.
TGTTATGGGTTACTGTTATGTTGCATTTATGTGATTTTTGGAGCTTCAAAGTTCCAACAGAGAAATTCCCTCCCCCTCCCCTCCCCACACACACACACACACACACACAAAAAATGGCAGGCCATTCTGTCTGTCAGAGAGAGAGACACAGAGAGAAAAAACACAGAATGGGAGGGGTCACTCTTGTCTGTCAGGAATTCCAAGAAATCCACATTCAAACCACAATATCTGACTTTCTGTTGGTCGGAGCTAATGACTGTAAATTAGAAAGTTGTTCGGCTTGATGAGAACAATATACACGCCGAGTTTTGTAACTGTAGATAGAACTAACTAAGTTATAACACACTTCATGTGTCCATTTTTAGTCCTAAATCAATTTCCTCGCCACGGCCAAACCGTTCGAGATATCACAAATCCGTCCGAATGTAGCATCCTTAATGTCTTGATTTCATGCCGACCGAGTTTGGTGGCGATTGGATTCATTCTCTAGGAGGAATATATATAATTCCAGAGCATGTGTTTCCAAACAACCCATAATAGCCGACTTCCTGTTGGGCTGGCGTAAAACTTAGAGCACGAAAGTTGTTCGGCCCGATGAGATCTACAAGTGTACCGAAGTTTCATATCATTACATGCAAGCATGTTTGATATATGGACAAGTGTTCGAATCCCATTCCAGGGGCGCTGTCGAGCCCCCTGCCACGCTCGGGTACCATCTTCGGTCCGACCCTGATGGCAGCGGGTTCCGACCCGTGTGCAAAGTTTCAAGAGTTTTCGAGCACGCTAAGGGCCCCAAAACCTTGAAAAACAAAAATAAAAGCATTTTCACTCTTCAGCAAAATCAGCACCCTCCCCACAGACACAGAGAGACGTAGGGTCAGTGAGAGAGGGAGAGAAAATTCTCCAAAACATCCACATTCAAACCAAAATAGCTGACTTTCTGTTGGTCTGAGCTAATGACTGTAAATTAGAAAGTTGTCCGGCTCGATGAGAACAATATAATTACTGAGTTTTGTGACTGTGGGTCAAAGTGTAAAGCAACCCCCACTTTTGTCAAAAGGTGGCGCTACTGAGCCCCTGCACCACGCCCGTTTCTGAAACTTTGCACATGTCTACTGGCTAATAAATGTGATGTGTCTGTTGAGTTTCATGCAATTTCAAGTATGCTAAGAGTCTAAAAAGCATCAAAAAAGAATATTCAAGTTTGAAGCGTTGCCACGACAACAGTTTTTAAGATATCAATAATCCTTTCACACGTCTACATCTGCCGTGTGTTTACATTATACACATAAAGTTTTAAGTAAATCGGGTAAAAATAAGAGGGTGATTTCAAAGCATTTTGAAAGTGACACACTTCCTTCTGCCAGTTGGTGGCGCTATAACTTTCACTCACAATAGTCACATCCCTGCGATCGGCCTCTTACAGCAAACACACTGCTGAAGTTTCATCGAGATCAATTAATGTATGCAGAAGTTATAACACACTTCCTGTTTCTCTTTTCGTGCCATCATTTCGTTTCCTCGCCATGGCCAAACCGTTCGAGATATCAAAAATCCGCTGACCAATTTTTTCATCCTCAATGTCTTGACTTCATGCTGACCGAGTTTACGTGGCGATTGGTGGAATTCTCTAGCAGGAGTATTTCACATTCCATTGTATGCGTTTCAAAAACCCTAAATAGACGATTTCCAGTTGGCCTGAGGTAAAAAGTAAAAGTATGAAGGATATATGAAATGATGAGATCTATATGTGTACCAAGTTTCATATTATTACATGCAAGCGTGTTTGATTTATGGACCAAGTTTTCGGACCCTGTTCCAGGGGCGCTGTCGAGCCCCCTGCCACACCCGGTACCAGCTTCAGCCCGGCCCTAATGGCCGCGGGTTCTGACCCGTGTGCAAAGTTTCAAGAGTTTTTGAGCACGTTAAGAGCCCCAAAAGTGCCCCAATAGTCGTAAAAAAAAAAATAATAATTAAAGCTGCGAAGCAGCGATGATGGGCCCAAGCCGGTGGCACCGCCACCCTGGGCCTTTAGGGTCGCCAAGACGACGGGCAATAACGTAAGCTCGCTCGACCGTCGAGAAGATGTGTGCAAATTCCAAGAAATCCACATTCAAACCAAAATATCTGACTTTCTGTTGGTCTGTTTGTTCACTTGAGACATAAGGGGTGATTTAAAAGCATTTTGAAAGTGACACACTTCCTTCTGCCAGTTGGTGGCGCTATAACTGACTCACAATAGCAACATCCATGCGATCGGCCTCTTACAGCTGAACACACTGCTGAAGTTTCGATCGAGATCAATTAATGTATGCAGAAGTTATAACAGACTTCCTGTTTCTCTTACTGCCTTCTGCCAGTTATTATAGGCTTTGTACTTTACTCACGCTGCAATACCGACGTAGAAAATCATCCTCTTTACATGCGCAAAAATATGCTTGGAAACATCACAGTGGAGCGGTGCTTACTGTTAATGATACTGAATTGTACTACTGACTATTTAAACAGAGTAATTTTTATATGGTAGGTTTACTATTTTATTATTATATTTTATTGCGGCTATAATGAACAGGCTGCAATGTCAAGATTGCAATGATGGAGTGTGTGTGTGTGTGTGTGTGTGTGTGTGTGTGTATTTGTAACCTTAAAGGGGTCATATAATGCCATTTTTTAATATGTTAATATGAATCTTTAGGGTCTAAATGAAAACTTTGTAATATACTTTTATTAAAAATTCTCATTAGTATTTTAAGAAAACACTAATTTTAACTGCTGAAAAACAGCTCCGCTTTCAGCACGTCGCTTCAGTGCATATGACTTTAAATGATAATGAGGTTTGGTCACCCCGCCCCTCCCTCCGTTCTGGGGGAATTCTAGTCTTGAATCATATGCATTTGCAAGATGTAAACAGTATTTTGCCAGTATTGTGTTACCATTCATCTTCATGCAGTTATAACTGTTTTTTTTTTTTACATTACTTCTTAATCAGTAACATACAAGTAAACCAGGTGTAACTTAGTGTTACCATGTTAACTGTAACACCTGCGTACACAGTTTTTAATAACACAATAACCATAACGCTTTGTTCATTATAAACGTGTGATTATGAATTATATTGAGAACGTCGTAACGTTATGGAAAACATGCCGTAATGTACCCTGAGTGTAAACATTAGCCACATGCAGTTTAGCGTTGTTTTGGTTGAACTCACCTCTGTGTGCTGCTTTACCTGCAGTTGAGCGTTGTTAAACTCACCGATGAATGGTGTTGTACCCACAATGAGCGTTGTTAAACTCACCGATGAATGCGGTTGCCTATGAACGCGCTAAACCTTTGCTGAGAGGGCACTTTGATATCAGATTGTGAGGGTTTTTAAAAATAAAAAAACTGTTGGAGGGCCAGATAAAGATGATCTGGGGCCACCATTATACTAGCCCTGCCATAGATCATTCATTGTAGCCTATTCCTTTTTATTTGTATTTATTGCAGTCTCGACCCATTCGCAGCAGACTAAAAACGCACGTGCAGGTCCAGCTGTTTCGTTTTGGTGGTGCGATGAAGACTTTCGTCGAACATCAGCACGTAACGGTCCCGTGATTTTGGAAATTAGTCATCATCCGCTATTCCAAAGCGCGTAATGGCTGATGGCTGTAGTTTGCTGGAGACCCTTGACAGCAGTTAGATATTTTTCACTTTTTGAATGAGACTCCAGCGCCCGTACACCCAACATTCCCAATTTAATAGCTTTCTTGCATAAGCAGTAGGCTTCAAATGCGTTATTTGCAACTGGCTTTAACCAAGCACGAAATTCAGATTTTTCAAGCCAAGTATCGCTAAACTTGCACTTCCTCATAGCTGAATAAAATCCGCTTAACGCCTTTCTGTTGTATCCGAGAGACTCGCGCCAATAACACTAAAGCTCAAAGCTGGCTGTTGCATGTTGGTCTATTTTGTAGTCGTAATACAGCGAATTATATTTGGACTAGCTGAAATAAGAAACTACAACACCACGGAAGTAAAAAAAGAAACATTCCAAAGCGCTAGGGAGCATTTAAATGAGATTTACATGGACGTAGGAAAATTAAGACCTGTTAAAAATTATTTAAGACCTAGAACACAATACTTAAGCAAAATTAAGACTTTTTAAGGCCTTAAATTGTGATTTTGAAATTTTAGACTTTTTAAGACCCTCGGAAACCCTGTTTTTTTTTTTTTTTTTGTAGAGTATTTTTTTATTGTATCACCAAAGCAATGACGCCACTGACTCCCGTTGAAGTATCCAGCATCTCTAAGGTCTGCAAATAACTCCATCCAGAACTGAGACCTATATACATTTTGAAGAGTCCTCAAGCTGATGCTTACACGCGTGTACAGCGTACGAGTGGCCCTCGTTAAAATATTGAACGCAATGATGCAGTATGTCTTGTTTTTCCGCCTGGTCCGCGTCTTTTAAAATCTCCAAACACCGTTCTCAACAGTCAACACGCATAAGTGTTCTTCTTACGTTAAAACAACGAGAATACAGAAAATGTGCTTAGACCTCCATCTAGTGGTTATATTATAGAATTAAAGGAGAAATTACATATGAGACAGCTTTATAACTGAAATAGACAAGTTTAATATAACTATTCTGATAAGTGTATATTTCCAACGCCATGTTTGTGTTATCCGCTTCTGTAAGTTTTTGTGACGTGTTTCAGAAAGATAATCGCTTAGACAGAGTAATAGTTTATTTTCATCTTAACCGGACATCACAGTTGATCAGTGAAATAATTCATAATTCAATATATTGATACCGATTTCTTTATCAACTGTTTGTTCAATTGAGACATAAGGGGGTGAATTCAAAGCATTTTGAAAGTGACACACTTCCTTCTGCCAGTTGGTGGCGTTATAACTTTGACTCACAATAGTCACATCCACGCGACCGGCCTCTTCAAGTGAAGAAACTGCTTAAGTTTCATCGAGATCAAGTAATGTATGCAGAAGTTATAACACACTTCCTTGCTGTTTAAGCTTCATTTATGTGCTTTTTGAGCTTCAAAGTTCTTGTGCAATGTGTTCCACATTCAAACCAAAATATCTGACTCTAGGTCAAAGTATGAAACCAATACCCCACTTTTGTCTGAAGGTGGCACTACTGAGCCCCTGCACCAGGCATCAAAAAGAAAATTCAAGTTTGAAGAGCTGCCGCGACAGCAGTATTTAAGATATCAATAATTCTTTCACACGTCTACATCTGCCGTGTGTTTACATTATACACCTAAAGTTTGAAGTAAATCGTGTAACAATAAGTGGGTGATTTTTAAGCATTTTGAAAGTGACACACTTCCTTCTGCCAGTTGGTGGCGCTATAACTTTGACTCACAATAGTCACATCCATGCGATCGGCCTCTTACAGCGAACACACCGCTGAAGTTTCATCGAGATCAATTAATGTATGTAGAAGTTATAACACTCTGACTGTTTCTCGTTTCTCGCCATCATTTCGTTTCCTCGCCACGGCCAAACCGTTGGAGATATCAATAATCTGCCGGCAATTTTTCATGGTCAATGTCTTGACATCATGCTGACCGAGTTTGGTGGCGATTGGTGGAGTTCTCTGGGAGGAGTATTCCAAATTCCATTGCGTGCGTTTTTCAAACAACCCTAAATAGACGGTTTCCTGTTGGTCTGGGGTAAAAAGTGAAAGTATGAAGGATATATGAAATGATGAGATCTATATGTGTACCGAGTTTCATATTATTACATGCAAGCGTGTTTGAGTTATAGACCAAGATTTCGGCCCCTGTTCCAGGGGGCGCTGTCGAGCCCCCCTGCCACGCCCGGGTACCAGCTTCAGGTTCTGACCCGTGTGCAAAGTATCAAGAGTTTTTGAGCATGTTAAGAGCCCCAAAAGTGCCCCGTAATTCGTAAAAAATAATAATAATAATAATAATAATAATAATAATCCTAACGAAAACAATAGGGTCCTACGCACTTTGTGCTTGGGCCCTAATAATAATCCTAACGAAAACAATAGGGTCCTACGCACTTTGTGCTTGGGCCCTAATAATCCTAACGAAAACAATAGGGTCCTACGCACTTTGTGCTTGGGCCCTAAATATCGACAAATAACTTGGTGTTAAACATGGCAGAGACCTTTTGTTATTACCATCTGAGGTTAATCGGTCGTGTTTAGATGGTAACCCTCTCATGTTCTAATTTTTGAGCGTTCCTGTTGATGCATCCGCCACACGCCTTTCATCTTATTAATGATAAAGAGCATTAAATATTTTTAGTTGATGAATGCATTTGTGTGTGTAGCACTGTATCAAGTTCTGTTCTTTTTGTCGTGTTGTTAGGCTACAGGATTAACATTACCAGTTGTACTATGTCACAGTTACTGTTATGGTCTTTGTTACTCTTCCTGTCTTTTTCAAATAGCTTTTTTTGACGATGAAACACATTATTAATATTGTTATTATTATTATTAAGAGTCCTGCAATGATTACACGTACGTGCCTTGCATTACAATGGATTCAAAACAGACCTTTTAAAATAATATTTTACTGTGCATAAATATTAACATTGTAATACGTGTAATGTAGTTACGCCACTTCGCATCCTTGTGAGAGCGGCGAATGCGTCACCAGAATATGCGAGAAATTTGACATGAGAGGGTTACCATCTAGAGAATGTAGACACGAATTTTATTAATCATCCGCCATGGGTTTCAAATCGTTTTTACGTGTCAGCCGGATCATTAAGGCTCAAAAACCCCTTCATCAGCACCAAACCACAAATGTGCTCCTTTTAACTCATGCGCTGGATTTATTTTAAACAAGTCGATATTGTGTAAGAAAAACAGGCTCAGCAAAAATCGCAAGCCCCTTTGACGTTGTTTAATTATGTGCAGGATATTAATTATAGATATGTCACACTTTAAAGACAGAGATGGCACAGGAGACAGGATTCCCCACACAGGTGAGACTTTTAATTTACAAAAGACGACTCGATGGCAGTAACACAGTTAACTTCACATTACACAAACGTGCACTTTATGGCTTGGTCTCTCTCTCCCTGGCTGTTGGTGGCATGGCTGTTTTTATGCAGCTCTCCCCATGCTCACTGAAATTAGACACAGGTGTTAAGACATAATCTCATTTAGGTGCAGGCGACCTTACTGCTTTCTCTCTCCGGACGGACGCTTGACCATGCCCCTGCTGCCACAATATACATTTTAATTTAAAATGCGAACTCCTGAGATTAACAGTCAAAATATAAGTAAATTTGTTTTATAACTAATTTATAATGGGTGATGACCCCCATAAGGCAGTATGGACCACCCATTTTAGTCAAAATAATAATTAGAGATCGACCATTAATTTGATTTTCCAATCTTTTTTTCCAATAGTCAAGCATTTTTCTTTTATCGGATATAGTTTTTGTTATATCGGATACACGAATAACTGGCGCCATCTGATGGGAGTTTCTGAAATTACACTCAAGACGGCCATTGCAGCAGTGCATGTGAGAGGAAACAATGCTGGACAAATTGCTTGAATTAATACAGTTGAAGTCAGAAGTTTACAAACACCTTAGCCAAATACATTTAAACACATTTTTTCACAATTCCTGACATTTAATTGTAGAAAATATTCTTTATCCTGTCTTTAGGATCACTTTTTTATTTTAAGAATGTGAAATGTTAGAATAACAGTAGAGAGAATGATTTTATTTCTTTCATCACATTCCCAGTGGGTCAGAAGTGCACATTCACTTTGTTAGTATTTGGTAGCATTGCCTTTGAATTGTTTAACATTTTGGGTAGCCTTCCACAAGTTGCTGGAAATTTGGTCCATTCAGAAATTTCTGAACCAGACTTGTGACGGTCTTCGAGTAAAAGTTTTGTGCATGGACGTTCATGGGGCAAAATACTTTTGTCACAATAAACGTGTCTAAAATAGCTTTGTGTCGGGTGACAACGAGAGCGTTGATGATATCTGCGTATCATTTGCTTCAAGTTACGCTGCAGATGTGCTGCTCAGTGTAAAACAAAAAATGACAGCTCCGTCAGCAGGTGTTTCGTGGCAACTGCTATAGAGACCGATAAAACATTATTAATAATTCTGATGCCATTTGGGACGGACTCTTTAATCACAGCTATTTGTTTATGGTTTTTAACTTTCTTGAGAATGAATACTTTTCATCAGAGGATGTGAAATTATTTAGCCTATTATTAGGGGTCAAAAACCCCTATTGTTTCTGTTAGTATTCATCTTATTATTATTAGGGGTCAAGCCCAGAAGGGGCGAAAGACCCCTATTGTTTCTGTTAGTTTTCTTCTTCTTCTTCTTATTATTATTATTAGAATTATTCTGCTTCTTCTTCTTCTGCTCTTGAGTCTATGGAAGCCCATAGAACTGCTTGCGGGAAAGTTATGAAATTTGGCACACAGACAGAGGACAGTCTGATGTGTCATCATAGCAAAATTGGCATCTCTAGCTCAAACGCTCTTGCGCTACCAACTGCCCAAACTTGCACTCACATTTATGTTAATAACTTTTGAAGCGTGTCATGTGATTCCATGGCTCAAGACGATTCAATTGAGCCATGGAACAACGTCATTTTCCGTCATGAAAATGTTTCGGCCATTTAGAATTTTCTGAAAAACCTACTTTTTCGAACTCGTCCTAGGCCGTTGTCCGATTTCCACCAAAATTGTTATTCACAGAATTTTTATAAACCATACCGTTGTCGAATGGTGCTTTAACGAATTCGACAAAGAACGTGCAAAATTGAAATCTCAATTGAGTGATTGGGACGAAACTTGGTACATGTCATCACCATTAGGCTCTGAGGTTACAAACTTTTGCTTATAACTTCTGAACAGTTTGTCATAAAATCATAAAATTGGTCTCATAAGATTCAGTAGGAAATAGCGAGTCCAATGATAAGATAATGAAAAATTCCTATGTTGGCCATTTTGGACGTCGGCCATTTTGAATTTAGTCATAAAATGCTGTATTTTACGAACGTCTTGGCGTATTGTTACGAAACTCGGTATGTATCTTTGGCACCATGCTCTGTAGGGACTCACAAAGTTTCGGGAAAATGATAATGCTATTTCATAAAAATGCTAATAGCTATTGATTGCTTTTGCCTACTGTCATGAGTCTGGTCTTGATAGATTCCGTGGTTCATACCGAGAACAATGAAACCAATTATGTCATGATCGAGTAAACTTCCGCCATTTTTAAATGTTTTGAAAACCTACTTTTTCAAACTCCTTCTAGACTATTTGTCTGTGAAAATTTATTCCCAGATTTTTTATAAACCTTACCGTTTTCGAATGGAGCTTCAACGAATTTGACAAAGAATGTGCAAAATTGAATTTGAGGCTGTATCTCTGCAATGCTTTGAGGGATTAGGACGAAACTTGGTACGTGCCATCAACATTAGGCCGGTAACTTTTACACTCACTTGGATATTTGTCCTTTTTTATAATTAGACTGATCCTGGCTTGCGTTATGGTTGGCGGAAGCTTTCCATTCTTTAATGATTCTGTATAAATTTCTAACAAAAGTGGAGCCAGTTCTGTAGCATAAGATTAAAAAAATTCAGTGGCAAAGCCATCTGGCCCCGGAGCCTTGCCTGTAGGCAAGGCCTTAATTACTTTGTCAAGCTCCTCCAAAGTTATATCAGAATCAAGAGAATGTTTTTGCTCAGTCGTCAGTTTAGGGAGTTCTAATGGTTCCACAAAGTTTTAACACTTCATCAGTAGATGAAGACGTGGAACTATAAAGATCATTATAGAATCGTTTAAAAGCATTATTAATATCATTGGCTGAGGTAAAAATTTCACCACCTGCAGATTTCACTGAGGGAATGGTAGAGAAAGACTCTCTGCTTTATCTGGGCCAATGTTTTCCTGCTTTGTCCCCCGACTCCTGAATAACCAAAACTCCACTTTCCTTGACAAAATTGTGATATATCTGTATTTCAATCGGGTCAATTATATGAGGCCATCAGATGACATTCAGTGCCTCTGCACTTTTCATATTCCCTTCCAACTCCACAAGTTCTTGTGCTTTGTATTTTTTGGTGAATGAGGCATACTGTATGATCCGACCACCGCCTTAAGTGCCTACCAAGCCATGGCCACAGAAGATACTGAGGACCAGTTGGTCTCCATATACACATTGATTTCAGTCTTTAACATTTGTTGGAAATCAGGATTATGCAAAAGTATACATTAAAGCACCAACTATATGATTTATTTTTCTCTGTATGTGGCAGCACATCTGAACTCACCAGGGTATGATCTGAGACTAAGATGTTTCCAACTGAACAATCCACAACTTAGATATATAAAAATAATCTATTCTTGAATAAATCTTATGGACTGATGAAAAATGTTATCTGTAAGGTTATTACACATCCTGTGAACCGTCAATGTTGCTCTAGGGGCTTACACACAGATTAAAGTCTCCTCCCAATATTATATCATGAGGGGTGCCAGCGACTTGCAACATCCCTTCAAGATCTATAAAATAGTCCTGATCATCAGCATTAGGTGTGTAAATATTAGTCAAAATCAACCTTTGCCCCTGAATTTCTGCTAAACCAATAATTCCAAAAACTCTTCCAAATTTATCATTGATCTGTTTGAGATATTTGAATTGTAGATGTTTATTTATCAACATAATGACTCCCATGCTTTTACTTGAGCCAGCACTGAAGAAAACATGTCCATATCTTCCCAAAGTTTCCAGCTTCCTGCAGGGAAAAGATGAGTTTCTTGAAGACACTCTATATCATATTTCTTACATTTAAGAAAATAAATAACCATCCTTTTTTATGCGGTGCCCCAACCCATTCACATTACTTGTGGAGAGAGATAACACACTCATATTAACATTTGACATTTTCAAACATTTGCAAATTGTGCACATTAACCCTGCGCACGACAGCACCAACCGATGTCCATCCCTCTAAACTCAATAGGTCGAGAGCCCCCGTGACAACTTTGCTGTCGGATTGCTTCATTTTGCCTCACAAATTTGTGAGGCAAAATTACATAACAGAAAATACTTTGTAAAACTAACCCAGCCAATAGGCAGAATAAACACAAATAATGTGTAGAATCATGAAATGAAATGTCTCGAAGGTATGTTCCTGCATAAAACAAACTCCAGCCAAAATAAAGCCGTTCAGTTTCCTCGGACAGACATATGAATGTTCAGTGAGCCGGCTGTTTATGAGTGCTGCAGATGACGTAATCATTCCAATGTCCTGCAAAAATACTCACAAAACAAACTCCAGCCAACAGGAGGCATAAGCACAAGGAATGAACAGATTCATCCACAACTTTCCCGAAGGAGTGTTATTCCACAAAACAAACTCCAGCCACTAGGCGGAACCAGCACAAAAAGAAACAAACATGCATCCCGGTTCCTCACATGGTCAAATTCACTCGGAGGCTGCATAAAAATATATACCATGACTTACTGTTAGGAATTCCTTGTCTTGTTTCACTGTTGCCCTTTGTCTGCCACCTTTGCATTCCTTAGTTTTCACTTTTGTCTTTTGGTTAGCCTTCGTGTTCACTTGTCATTGTTTAGAACTACATTTCCCAGAATCCACCTGCCATCTTCACTGCCATTTTGTTCATTGTTTTCACCTGTATCTCATTCAGTCATCACTCACTGTGTATTTAAGCCCTGCTTTTTGTTCACCCCTTGTCGTTCGTTGAATGTTGTTGTTAGCCTGGTATGTGTTCCCTGCCCGTGTTTTCTAGTTTTATGTTTTATTTCCCCATTGAGGGTTTTTCCTTTGTTCCCGTGTTTTGTGTTTGCCTGTTTGTTTACTTAATAAAGTTGAACTGCGATTGGATCCGCATCTCCTCGTCTGCTTTGCTGCCTCCATTCGTAACAGAACGAACGACCAAACTCAGCTGAGCCTCCATTGCCTCCTACGGCTCCGCCTCCCGAGCCTCCTGCGGCTCCGCCCCCTGAGCCTCCCAAGCTTTCCATGGTTCCTCCTCCCTCGGCTCTGCCTCCTGAGCCTCCCATGGCTCCGCCCCCTGAGGTCTCTGAGCCTCCAGAGCCTCCCTCAGCTGAGCCTCCCTCGGCTCCGCCTCCCGAGCCTCCTGCGGCTCCGCCTCCCGAGCCTCCTGCGGCTCCGCCTCCCGAGCCTCCTACGGCTTCACCGCCAGAGCCTTCCAGGTCACCGCCTTTGTGGCCTCCTCCCAGGCCTCCTGACCCTGTTCCCGTCCTGTGGCCTTCCCCCAGGCCTCCTGACCCAGTCCCTGTCCTGTGGCCTCCTCCCAGGCCTCCTGACCCAGTGCCTGTCCTGTGGCCTCCTCCCAGGCCTCCTGACCCTGTTCCCGTCCTGTGGCCTCTTCCAAGGCCCCCTGACCCAGTCCCTGTCCTGTGGTCTCCTCCCAGACCTCCTGACCCAGTCCCTGTCCTGTGGCCTCCTCCCAGGCCTCCTGACCCTGTTCCCGTCCTGTGGCCTCTTCCCAGGCCCCCTGACCCAGTCCCTGTCCTGTGGCCTCCTCCCAGGCCTCCTGACCCTGTTCCTGTCCTGTGGCCTCCTCCCAGGCCTCCTGACCCTGTTCCCGTCCTGTGGCCTCTTCCAAGGCCCCCTGACCCAGTCCCTGTCCTGTGGTCTCCTCCCAGACCTCCTGACCCAGTCCCTGTCCTGTGGCCTCCTCCCAGGCCTCCTGACCCTGTTCCCGTCCTGTGGCCTCTTCCCAGGCCCCCTGACCCAGTCCCTGTCCTGTGGCCTCCTCCCAGGCCTCCTGACCCTGTTCCCGTCCTGTGGCCTCTTCCCAGGCCCCCTGACCCAGTCCCTGTCCTGTGGCCTACTCCCAGGCCTCCTGACCCTGTTCCCATCCTGTGGCCTCTTCCCAGGCCCCCTGACCCAGTCCCTGTCCTGTGGCCTCCTCCCAGGCCTCCTGACCCTGTTCCTGTCCTGTGGCCTCCTCCCAGGCCCCCAGACCCAGTCCCTGTCCTGTGGCCTCCTCCCAGGCCTCCTGACCCAGTCCCTGTCCAGTGGCCTCCTCCCAGGTTCCCCAAACCTGTCCTTGCCCGGTGGCCAGCTCCCAGACCACCTGAACCTGTCCTTGCCCTTTGTGCCCCCTTGAACTTCCTGCCTGCCATCAGTGCCCCCTTGGACTTCCTGCCTGCCATCTGTGCCCCCTTGGACTTCCTGCCTGCCATCTGTGCCCCCTTGGACTTCCTGCCTGCCCTTTGTGCCCCCTTGGACTTCCTGTCTACCCTTCATTGCCCCCTGGACTGCCTGTCTGCCCGTTGTTGCCCCCCTTGGTCTGTCTGCCCACCACAAGCTCCCCCCCAGTCAATGGACATTTTTTGTTTTATGTTGATCGTCTGGAATCCGATCCTTGAGGGGGGGCTATGTTAGGAATTCCTTGTCTTGTTTCACTGTTGCCCTTTGTCTGCCACCTTTGCATTCCTTAGTTTTCACTTTTGTCTTTTGGTTAGCCTTCGTGTTCACTTGTCATTGTTTAGAACTACACTTCCCAGAATCCACCTGCCATCTTCGCTGCCATTTTGTTCATTGTTTTCACCTGTATCTCATTCAGTCATCACTCACTGTGTATTTAAGCCCTGCTTTTTGTTCACCACTTGTCGTTCGTTGAATGTTGTTGTTAGCCTGGTATGTGTTCCCTGCCCGTGTTTTCTAGTTATATGTTTTATTTCCCCATTGAGGGTTTTTCCTTTGTTCCCGTGTTTTGTGTTTTGCCTGTTTGTTTACTTAATAAAGTTGAACTGCGATTGGATCCGCATCTCCTCGTCTGCTTCGCTGCCTCCATTCGTAACACTTACTCAGTCCATCAACTTTATAACAGACATCCTTTGAGTAGGCATGTAGATATTTTGCAGTCACCCATGTTGTCCATTCTCAATCTAGCCAAAAACTTCAGTGTAAATGCGATCTTACGTCAATGTAAAAGTCCCTTGGAGTGTCATTCCACAAAACAAATTCCAGCCGCTAGGCAGAACCAATAAAAAAAGAAACAAAAATGATGCCCATCTTCCTCAAACTGTCGAGTCAGTGAACAGTGATTTGATCCACTCACATGGGAAACACCCAATGGTTACTCACCCATTATGTAAGGCAATGCTTGTTTTGGGCACAAAAATACTTTTGCGGCTGTACTTGGTGTCTTATGTGTCTTGGTGTCAGTTTTGCGGAAACATCAATGCAAAATCTTCCATTGATGTAAGAGTTTCTTACATTCCTTGAACCATCGTATTTCTCTCTTGCCGAATTAGCAATGTCTGGGAACAAGAAAATATTGTGATTTTTCCAGGAAAGCTTTCCTTTGCTCCTCAGCCTGGCGTAACACGAGATCTTTATCAGATGATCTCAGAAATCTGGCCAGAATTGATCAGGGCCTGTCTCCCTCAGCAGACCCTACGAGCCTGGACTTTGTGAGCTTGCTCGATTTCCATCTTATGACCTTTTATGTCGAGCAGACTCAGGAAGAGCTCATCTAAGAATTTCATATCACCATATCTCTGCCCTCCTCATGCTCAGGAACTCCAACAATTCGGATGTTATTCTTGCGGCTCCTATTCTTAAAATCTTCAAGCTTTTCAAGAACATGTTCCAAATCAACTTTGGTCATGGGTGGATTAGCAGATAATTCCCTCTCTGATGACTCCAGATAATCGATCTGTTTCTCAACATCTGCCACTCTTGTAACCAACTCAGAGAATTTAGTTTCCATCACTGTAATTGACTGATGTATTACAGTCAGAGATCCTCCAAGTCAGCAATAACCTTCGTCAGCATCACAAACATGTTGAAAAGTTCACGCAGAATTTCCCTGGCCGCACATTCCAAATCGAGTCCCCGGCCTGCGGGTCTGTCAGGGTTTTCATCTTGAAAACGTAAGTGTCTTTTAATATCTCCAGAGCCCAATGATTTTGACTTCTTTGCCATAATTAGCTCAAAGAGCAAATGTGTCACTGGGTGTATCAAATTCCACTGGATTATAACATGAAATTAATAAAAAAATTTAGCAAAGTGCGCAGAGCTCGCAGTCTACACGTCTGCTCCTTGCATGGCATCACGTGACCCTCCTCCGACTGATTTTTGATCAAACTATCTCGCCATCTGAAATACCAGAGTGCTCTCTGTGCACAAATCAGTGTTCATAGGCACAAGCCTCAACAATCAGCGGTGAGTTTAACAACACTAATTGGCATGTGCAACAGAATCCAGACATAATTAGTTTTCCATACCTGAGCATGCGTTTAATCTTTTCTGTAGATGGTTTTGTTACGCTGATTAGTTCATGATAGATTGCACTGTTTAGGTGAGCATTTGATGGTGTCTTTTTCAATCAAATGTATTTATGTAAAATTGTTTGGTTATGTGGAGTGCGGTCAAATCTACAGATGTAAAATGTTATCACCGCAGTTGTTACAGAAATGTTGTCTGCACATATGCACATTTTAGGCAACAAAAGCAATTGATTATGAAAACTGAACGTTCAAAGAAAATGCGCTGAAAAGATTGCTTTTATTCACTATACTTGAAGTGTTAAACGATCGTGTCTCATCTGTTCAAGGTCTGTAGGCCTTGGAAAAAATGATTATGTGAATCTGAACCTGCAAATATCCTGATCATATTTGGTTCTATACAGCTGTGAGTCAGCCATCTCAATCCCAAACAGCATCAACTCAGTTTGTTCTTTATTGCCAATGATTATCTGCACAAAATTCTGGCTCCTGCACTAGCTTTTGTGTGCAATTCACAATATTTGTTCCCTCACTGAATAGGATGATACTTTATAGAGACTTTTTTTTCCCACAAAAAGAAAATTTTATTTAAGTGCATTCTTAAGTAAACATGGCAGTTTATATGACTATTGTTTACATATGTGGGTTGATATTGTGACAGGGCTTTAGCATGTCTAAATGTTTCTCCACAGTTGTAATAATTTGTAAACAATAGTCCTAAAATGATAAATA
>NW_026266229.1:0-45236 GCF_025860055.1 Xyrauchen texanus
CTGCAAACATGCCCTGCGGGCCCACGCTGGCTTTTTGTGGGCACAGTGGGCTAGGGCCAGCCCACGCCAAACCCAAACAGGCCCAGTGCGGGCTTGCCCAGGCGAACCCCACAGCTTTGGGCTCATTGCAGGCTATCAGTGAGCAGCCCACACTAGCGGGCTGCCCACATTAAGCCCATGATGGCCCACTGTGGGCCATCCCGCTCGGGCCCAGAGCAGGTTTTGCACCTTTGGGCCCATGCAGGTTTTTTTTAGGTAGCCCACTTTCATTAGGCTTTTGGCTCTTTTTAAAATTTATTCAAAACCTTCCATTTATCTGCTCAGAAGGAATAAAAAGAAAAATCCATTATTTGCATTAGACATTGTGTCTACAAGACAACGCATGATCCCTTAAAAACGCTAAGAACAAATCTTTCTTTAAAAAGCCTATTATTTTGATAATTGATCATTCACATGTAACGTGAACACGTCACCGCATCAAAAACATGATTGCGTGATGAAAACATGAAAAATACCACCTAAACATAGCCTAACTGAAAGAAAACACCGAACAAATAGAGTAGCCTGCGCATAAGTCTATCTCGCGAATTTAGCTCTTCATGCCAGTCTTCTTCATGCCATCTTCACATTAGCCGCTTTTCCATTGCAGCGCGAACACAGCGGCCGAAATCATGCCGCCTCACGGCACTCCTGTAAAAAATAAATCGCTATACAAAATATCAGACGCTGCCATTTAGTCTTCATTTACAAAAGTTGGACACCACACGCGGCTATTGACTGACCACGAACAGGTGACTTAGCCTACTTGCATTTTTCATTCGTTCGGTCTTGGTGTTGTTGTTGTTGTTGTTGTTGTTTTTTTTTTACAATTAAAACTACACGCACACACACACATTTATATATGCCATTTAGATGAATATGTATACTGCGCGCTTTTCTCTTAATAGCAATACACACAACAAATAGTCTGACAGTGGAGAAAAAATAGGAAGTGTTTGATCTGATCATATCCATGGGTGTTTGCACCAGCTCTGCGATTCAGCACTCCTGTCACATCATGTTTATTTATACCAGACTTACAATATCCTATTGCTTTAAAGGTGCAAAACGCAGGTTTCTGAGTTTTTGCAGAACTACGCCCCCTCTGGCGACAAGCGAAACTGCAACCAGAGTTGTGCACGCTCATAGACCACACACACACGCACGCATGCACGAGCACGAGCTGTTCATAACTAAAGGAGCATCTGCCGCACAGATCTTTGGTGTACAGCCAAAATGTCTTCAGAGGTAATAAAGTTATAAATCTGCAAGTCATTTCAAATATATGGAAGGAAAGACATTTATTTTTTACTATTATTATCATCATCATTATTATTATTGTCATC
Organism: Xyrauchen texanus; assembly: GCF_025860055.1. NCBI lineage: Eukaryota > Metazoa > Chordata > Actinopteri > Cypriniformes > Catostomidae > Xyrauchen > Xyrauchen texanus. Next base: position 1,386 of record NW_026266229.1, read on the forward strand.
AATGTTTTTTATGTATTATTATATAAATTTTTATTATCTGTTGTACATATAAGATGTTCCTCTGTTAAGATTCACACTTACACTTGCACATATGCGTGCGCGCGGTTGTTGTTATGTATGCTTTGTTGGTATTTGATTGCATATTTGATTGCATAATAATACAAAAATGTATCAATAAATTAAATCAATTTAAAAAAATTATTTTAAATACAGAAATGTCGGCCCTCTGAAAAGTATAATCATGCATATGTATATTTATAGGCTACTAAATATTAGTTTCACCTTTTAATTACTGAAATACATGAACTTTTGCACGATATTCAAATTTTTCGAGTTTCACCTGTACATACAATCAAGTTGTAGCCTATATTGCCTTATAATTCACAGGATGACTGCACTTCTGTTCATTGTGTACACAACTTCTATTACTATATGCATATTGTATTAATATAGGCCTATTAAAATGTCATATAATAATGTTTTATAGTTTTCCCCCCTGCCGATGAAAATCATGAATCTGCATTCTCATTTATAAGCGATGAACTTTAAAAGTTAATTAAAAAAAACACGTGGATGGAAGGATTTATTTTAATCCTATATAAATAAGTCATTTTTATATTAGCATTTTCTCAAAAAAAAAATTTTTTTTTTTAATCCACATTAGACCTCACACATAGACATTACCTCACACAATTTTAATTGTTGTTCGCGTGCAAAGCCCGCGCAAAAGCCTCGCAGAATTTAAACAGAGGTTTGTGTGTCAAGTGCGCGCATAGCAGACCTGAGAGTGGATCGCTTAGATCGACGCCAGCTGTGAGTTTTTCTGAGGTAAGTACTTTAACTGAACAAATTTCTTTTATAAGTTACTTTTACAGCGTAAACTATTACGAATATCAATTAAATATAGCTAAATGTATGAAGAAAGTAATACAATCTAATAGACTATTATTACTAACAGGACAGTCTGAAGGAACTTAGTTTTCCTCAAAAACGAGTGGGGGTACAATCTTCAGCTGGCTGGCAGGAGCCGCCACTGGCAGGTCACGTGACCTGTCAGTGGATGGCTGGTAGCTGCCAGTCTGAGCCTGGCATGTCACGTGACCTGTCAGTGGCTGGCTAGTTGTCTGGCAGTCTGCCTTTGGCAAGTTTCAGAAACCATTGATTTTTGACAGTGTTTGTGTTTTGTGTTCCTCCCTTTCTAGCTCATTTATTATGCATCTGTTGATATGATTATGTTCTTTAGTATGATTGATGTTTTGGGGACTGTTATCCCAATATAACCAGTCAAATGGCCGTGATCAGACTGGCAGCTTACAGACGCTTGCTGGACGCTCATCCAGTCAGTCGCGGCTGATCAGCGAGTATAACGCGTTGCCTGACACTCTCACTGCAAGGAAATAAATTGTTTTCTTATTATGAATATAATGTCATGCATCTATTCTTTAGTATGATTGATGTTTTGGGGACTGTTATCCCAATATAACCAGTCAAATGGCCGTGATCAGACTGGCAGTTTACAGACGCTTGCTGGACGCTCATCCAGTCAGTCGCGGCTGATCAGCGAGTATAACGCGTTGCCTGACACTCTCGCTGCAAGGAAATAAATTGTTTTCTTATTATGAACATAATATGCATTTATTTATTTGTATGATTGATGTTTTAGAGAATTTTATCCCAATTAAACCAATCAAATGGCCCTGATCATGACTGGTTGCTTACTGTTACTGTTGCCTGCCTCTCATTCTAAGGATATAAACCTAATTTGCGGACGAAACGAGAATGAGAATGTTAAGGTCACAACAAATAATACATTTTTAACTGCCACCATAATTTAGTTACATTATAATGTAATGTTTTGTCTTAAGGTTAATATGTAAACATTACATTGTGCAGATGTTTTAAAGCACCTAACCCGACCCCTGAAACGCAGAGGTTAGGTCATAGGGCAAAAGGGGTTGCAGTCAGGAGAAAAAATATGTAAATGTAAAAGTACTTTACTTGCCTGCCATGATTGTGGATTATCATGTGTAAATTCAGAGACCTACTGAACAAAAGTAAATAAGGATACAAAAAATACATTCCATATACTTATAACAATCTGAAACAAGCGACATCATTAATATGAATACATAATCTTAAGTCATCATAATTGTTATCATTTATAATTAAGGTTTCCGGTAAAGTTCTGGAAGTCTGCGATACATTATTTTTGAAGTGGCAACATACAAGGCTACAATTAAGACGAAACTTAGCCTACCTCCCACTTCGTAAGATCCCATTTTTATTGCCCTGGGTAGTTTATTCGAAACTGTCAAATTCTGATATAGTTTACAATTGTTTACGTAGCATACGTCAATTATAGGCTAAATTATTTTAATCCCATTTACTGAAGTGGCAACATGCCATACACCTCACAATTCTTTCTTTCGTCATAAGATACCACCGTTTAGTGGGGTCGGGTGGGTAGGCGATTCAAACAGTCAGATCCCGGCACACACGTGACGTTACAAACAAGTTTATCTAAATATTTAGTTAAATTCATTATTAAAATATATATATGTATGTAGTTCACAATATAGTTATTGAATATAATTATATAATTAGTGAAAGTGTTTAACCATTAGGGAACAATAGAGAAAGATTCACGCACTGTTAGGCCTACTCTGTGAATAGATGGATACAGCGTCCAGCAAGCGTCTGTAAGCTGCCAGTCTGATCACGGCCATTTGACTGGTTATATTGGTATTACAGTCCCCAAAACATCAATTATACACAAGAAAAGATGCATGACATTATATTCATAATAAGAAAACAATTTATTTCCTTGCAGTGAGAGTGTCAGGCAACGCGTTATACTCGCTGATCAGCCGCGACTGACTGGATGAGCGTCCAGCAAGCGTCTGTAAGCTGCCAGTCTGATCACGGCCATTTGACTGGTTATATTGGGATAACAGTCCCCAAAACATCAATCATACTAAAGAACATAATCATATCAACAGATGCATAATAAATGAGCTAGAAAGGGAGGAACACAAAACACAAAAACTGTCAAAAATCAATGGTTTCTGAAACTTGCCAAAGGCAGACTGCCAGACAACTAGCCAGCCACTGACAGGTCACGTGACATGCCAGGCTCAGACTGGCAGCTGCCAGCCAGCCACTGACAGGTCACGTGACATGCCAGGCTCAGACTGGCAGCTGCCAGCCAGCCACTGACAGGTCACGTGACCTGCCAGAGCGGTCACGTGACATGCCAGGCTCAGACTGGCAGCTGCCAGCCAGCCACTGGCAGGTCACGTGACCTGCCAGTGGCGGCTCCTGCCAGCCAGCTGAAGATTGAACCCCTATTGTCAAAAACTGCCGCTTTCATATCCCATTATGTCTGACTGTCTTTTCCAGTCGATGGACCCAATCTAGTATTTACACAAACAATGGTTTTCCGTAATTTTTACGGCCAGTTAAGGCATATTTTACTCGTCATTTAAATAAATACCGTTAAATGTGTGTGACGTTAGGGTATTTGATGTAGGTCTAGCGCTCGCTCGCGCCTAAAAAGCCCGATTCTATGGTGGTGCTATGTACATTCAAACGCAAGCAAGAGCACCCTCAATTGATACTGTAATAATATATATATATATATATCTAATATAACAGATTTGCCAAACGCTCCAGTGTATATTTGTGCTTATTTGTGTTCACGCTCTGGAGAACGGAAAATTAACCTATTTGCAACGCCGCTTTGTATGGAATTACTATTGTGTCAATATTAATGAATGTAACTTTATAAAACTGAACGTAACTTTTTCAGAAACTATCAAAAATATTCCATTACAAAGGCTCTTCAAATATGCTTCATTTTTTGTTAATGTTTTTCAAAGATTCGTTTTCGAAATCGTGGATTCTGAATACATTGCCACAGATTCCAATATGCGCGCCACTGTGTGACGTCTGTACATCCGAGAGAGAGCACCTGTCCATCAAAAGCTCACTATCCAATCAGTGTAGATCACTGTTAAGCCCACCCCCACGAGAGGTTTGTGTCAAAACAGCAAACGAAAAACTGCGTGGCGTAGCGTAAATCTGTGGCAATGTATTCAGAATCCACGATTTGCTAAAACGAATCTTTGAAAAACATTAACAAAAAATGAAGCATATTTGAAGAGCCTGTTAAATTCGATGCGACTGAGTTCATTTTTTCATTTTAATTGTGTTTTTCTTCTTTTGTAATGGAATATTTTTGATAGTTTCTGAAAAAGTTACGCTCAGTTTTATAAAGTTACATTCATTATTATTGACACAATAGTAATTCCATAGTTTTGCAGCGGTGAGCAGCAATGTAGCCAATCACTATGGCAAGCCGTTTTAACTTTTATTCATTTCCAGGATATGAATTCTTGACATCAACAATTCAATTTCCACTAGTTAAAATGGTAGTTCCCTTCTTTTAATTTATGTAATTGATTGTGACAGAAAATAAAAAATATGCTGATGTACATGAACTCAAGTCACTTTTTGGAATTTATTAAATTCAATAGCATTAATGCAAAATATAAAATAGTGTAAAATAAATTAAAAATAAGTTGCAGTAAGGGTATTGTACTGTAAAATGAAACTGCGGTAAGGGCATCTTACTGTAAAATGAAATCGTGATAAGGGCATCTTACTGTAAAATGAAATCGCAGTAAGGGCATCTTACTGTAAAATGAAATCGCGGTAAGGGCATCTTACTGTAAAATGAAATTGCAGTAAGGGCATCTTACCAGTAAACACATTTACAGGTAAGCTACTGTAATGGGAACTTACAGTAACTTACTGGCAATAGTGCTGCCAGTAAGTTACCATAAAAATGCAATAAAATGTCTAACAGTGTATAGCCTACAGGTGGGAAAACTATTATGAAGTCAGCCACACTTGTCATTTTGTAATAATTATTGATGCAATAATGAATATACAATATTTAGACCAGTATATATCAGGAAATGTTCTATTGCTGTTTACTGTCACTGACTAGCCTACTGTATGTCTAAAGTAACTTAAAGTAACATGTCTAAAGTCACTTTTATAGTAGTGGGCCTACTTAATAGTACTTAATAGATTATTTTTTTTGTTGGAAAGTCTCATCAAATGCATTTCTCTATGAAAATAATTATTCTCTTTTCTCTTTTTCCAGCTTCAGCATCTGTTTGTTGGTAAGTGACCATCCTGCATCTGTGATTTTTTTGCCATGTAGCTACATTCTGATTAGTATATTGTGGTGATGTCTTAATGTCATGCTTGCCCACTCACTTCTTATGTCATGCCCACTCTTTAATAATTGATGAACAACCAGCACATTTAAACAGAGGTGTAAAGTCCAGGTTCAGAAAGTAAAAGTCCACCTCAGTATTTTTTTCCAATCACCTGGATTTGCTAATTAGCAGTTTTTCAGACAGGAGATATAACTAATTATGACTGCTGCTTTTTCATTATAAACATGTTTTATTCACCTCCAACTCTCTCTGTAGCACAGACATGCATGTGCAGCTATAGGAGGGGCTAGCAGTGCTTCAACAACCCCAAGAAAGACCAAAGCACCCCGATAGCACCCCAAAAATAATTTCTGGAAGCAATTAGCCTATATTCAAGCTGTATTCTATGGAAGCCCTGATCTGCATGGTGAAGAAAGAAAAAGAAATCTTGTTATTTCGATATATTAAGTAATTACAACATATATCGTTATTTCGATGTAATAAGTCATTATCTCGACACATTCTAATCTGAATTAAGACACATTATGCGTTCTTAATGGTTTTCTAGGAGGACAATTCTTAATGTGTAATTAAACGCGTATGCGTTCATATTCTGGGCTTATCTGATTTTGCACATACATCCTACTTTATTATGATTTTAGTATCATAATGATTAATAAATACACACACAATTATCCGTGAACTTAACAAATGTTGCATATATGTTTATGTACAAACAAATGCCTTTCAACTTGCAAAATTAATGTGCAGCAATTTGTACATTATGGAGTAAGCCCTCTACATGTTGTAGCCATTAAATAAAGCGCATTTAGTTTCATATTCGTTCAAATATTAATATTCTTTTTTTTTCATCTATGTTGATTATGAAAAGGGAACAGCATGAGTAAGATAAGAGGCGTAATATATACTTTGAGACATGGGACCCTATCTTGCACCGGCGCAATTGACTTCAGTACACTGACGCATTTATCATTCCTATTTTGCACCACAGCAAGCGGACTTTTCCTCCACAGACACACGTCGGTAAACTAGGAAATGAACTTGCGCTCCCTGGGCGGTCGGCGCAAAAAGGAGGCGTGTTTCAAGCTAAACAATCCCTGGTGATATTTTGCAGTTCCAGAAAACAATTGCGCTAAAAAAAAAAAACTAGTCTAAAGTCAGTGGCGCTATGCGCGTACATTCAGATGCTATTTTAAGCCGCATGCTTGGCCATAGAGTGTGAACAACGCAAGCATACACTTTAGATGATTCTCTCATTTACACAGATGCATTTTACTTTTTGCAAATTATACATTATTATAAGGAAAATAATGGCTACATGATGAAGGTGGACCCGCCCTCTTCTTCACGGCTATGAAACTCAGTGAGTGAGAGAATCGGTGCCAAAACTGGAAGCGCAGGTAAAAGAGAGACGCAACTGTACAGATCGGGTTATCTCGGGAAATTTTTTTGGAAGCCAAATGCATAATCTTCACTCTGTTTAATTGATGTAAGTGTGAACTCGTGAAATATATTTTATCACAGATTACAAGGACATGGCTTCAAGGAGTTATTGGACTAAACGCCGACACACATTAAGAATCCTGAATTCGTTTGATTTACCATCTTCAGTTCAGGAGATTAATGGTGGTGAAAGTTTGGGAGAAGTTAATCCTGAATCTCTGGATGTCAATGATGAGGAAGATGATGTTTTCATGGATTGTCTAAATTCGTTTGATGACTGTGGCAACATTAGTGATGAGAGTGATACAGTGGAAGATGGTGACAGTAGTGATGAGGGTGATACAGTGGAAGATGAATGTGCAAAACTATCAAAGGTGCTGTGTGAGTGGGCTCTGAGGAATGATGTGCCACAGAACACCCTCTCAGATCTTCTTTGTGCACTACAGGAGTTCCATCCAAATTTGCCAAAGCAAGCTCAGCACCCTGCTACAAACCGCACAAATAGCAGGCAATGTTAAAAACATCAAAGGTGGTGAATATATACATTTTGGCATTCTCACTCACCTGCGGACAATTTCAACTCTCATCAACGAAGATAGCAACTCTATTGGCCTCCAAATTAATGTTGATGGGTTGCCCTTGTACAAGAGCTCTGCTTTGCAGTTGTGGCCAATTTTGGGAAAAGTGTCATTTGAAGAGGAACCTTTTGTTATTGGAATTTTTTGTGGCAATAGCAAGCCTGTGGATTTGGAGCAGTATTTGTCTGACTTTGTGCAGGAGGTAGCTAGCCTTGAGCAAGGCTTTGAGGTGGCAGGAAAGAACTTTACTTTAAAGATTGACTGCTTCATTTACGATGCTCCTGCAAGATCGTTTATTAAAAACATTAAGGGACACAATGGGTACTTTGGGTGTGAGCTGCAATCAAGAAGGAGTCTATGTTAAGAACCACATGACTTTCCCAGAGAAGACGGCTACACTCGCACAGATGATCAGTTCTCTAGACAGGAGGATGAGGAACACCATAGGGGCAACTCTCCCTTGCACGGATTAACATAGGCATGGTTACAATGTTCATTCTGGACTACATGCACCTAGTTTGCCTCGGAGTGACTTCGAAAATTAATACGCTTTTGGATGAAGGGGATTTTTCTTGTAGGTTGGGCTCGCATGCAGTGATGGCTATCTCTGTGAGATTGCAGCAGCTAAGGCAGCATATGCCAATTGAGTTTCAGAGAAAGCCAAGAAGATTAGCAGACATTGACCGGTGGAAAGCCACTGAATTCCGCCAGTTCTTACTTTATACGGGCCCAATTGTTTTACAAGACATCCTTTCCTCTTCTCACTACAGAAATTTCATGAATCTCTCAATTGCCATGTACTTGATGCTCTGTCCTGCCTTGTGTAATTATTACTGTGACTACGCTGATGCTCTCATGAAACATTTCTTAAGCGAATTTGAGCAGTTGTATGGTGCTGATGAATTGGTGTATAATGTGCACAGTTTGACTCATTTGGCTGATGATGTTAGGAGGTATGGAGCTTTAGATGGAGTGTCAGCTTTTCCATCTCGAAAACTACATGAGGAAATTGAAAAAGCTTCCCGAAACCACAGTTTGTTCTTAAACAAATATTTAACCAAATTACACTTGAAAGGACATTTATTACATCAAAAAAGCAAAGAAGACAGACAGCAAGACACCTTTGCTGAAAATGAGACACTCATGTGGTCCATCAATACCTAACCTGCCTCACTGCACCCAGTATAAAAAGGCAATCTTTCAACAGTTCTGCGTTGCCACAACTACTGGGGACAACTGTGTGATGGCTCAAGGGAAATTGGGACTGGTACAGAACATACTATGTGATGAAAAGACCAATACAAAGTACATAATTTTCAAGAGGTTTTCAAAGCTAGATTCCCTTTACTCCAGTCCTCTAGATTCAAAAGACATAGGTGTTTATAAAGCAAGTCATCTAGAAAGTACAGACCAAATAAACTACCTGTCAGATATAACAAGAAAATATGTTTTGATCCACACAGACACAGAATGGGCAGCCATTCCATTTCTCCATAGCTACTGAGGGTTTTTTCTTCTTTCTTTTTTTGTATATGTAAATGTCTTCCACCAGCGAGCCACCTTCAACCAGCGAGCCACCCTCCACCAGTGACCCACCTTGCACCAGCGAGCCACCCTCCACCAGTGAGTCACCTTCCACCAGCGAGTCACCTTCAACTAGCGAGCCACCTTCCACCAGCGAAGTCACCTTCCACCAGCGAGTCACCTTCAACCAGCGAGTCACCTTCAACTAGCGAGCCACCTTCCACCAGCGAGTCACCTTCCACCAGCGAGTCACCTTCCACCAGCGAGTCACCTTCAACTAGTGAGCCACCCTCCACCAGTGAGCCACCTTGCACCAGCGAGCCACCCTCCACCAGCGAGCCACCCTCCACCAGCGAACCACCTTGCACAAGCGAGATGGCCCTGTACAGCATTGTTGAGTTCCCAGATTACTCAGTAGGGATTGTGAGCAGCAAATGGCTTAATGAGGACTCCTCCATAACTCTGTGGCCACCTTATACTGACCCTGGTAAACAGAAGGCAGCTTTGTTGATGCATGAAGTTCCTGGAGAGACTTGGAAAGCGCATGAAATCTGTGTTTTGGGCACAGCAGGTAGATTTTTTTTTTTCTCTCCCAGAATTGTAAATAGCTTAAACTAAGCATTGCATAAAAAGGTGTCAAGGAAAATGTGAATAGATGAAAGACCTATTGACATTTATTTTGTTTCTTACAGTGGATTATGCAAAGGCAAGATATAAAGCCAAAATGGCAGAAACAAATCTAATTGTAGCCAGTGAACCTGAAGAATTAGATCGCAGTCAGCGGTCAAGACAGTATGTGTTGTTCTATTGCTTTTACTGTCTAGTACATTTATGCAAATTAGGTTAAATATTAAACATAAATTATAGTGCTGGTGCATTCTAAGTTATGAATGTTGTGAACAAGATCCTGAAAGCAAACTATTACTATATCTAAAATAGTATGAGCCAGTTGTTTAGTATGAGCCAGCTGTTTATGTGTGTTAAAATGCATTCTTGGATTGTTTTTCCTCATTTTGTGCAGACCTACCAAACGCTACATTGATCTTGAGCCTGAACCTGCTCCACTGAAACGGCAGAGACAATCACAAACAGTCACAGCTGCAATCGTACACCAGCCACCAGTTCCACCATCACCCATGGGTTTGCCACCTTCTGGTCATAACTCTCTGGTTACTCTGTCTCCAAGCCACCTTCCACCTCCGAAGTCGCCTTCAACCAGCGAGTCACCTTCCACCAGCTGAGTCAGCCTTCCACCAGCGAAGTCACCTTCCACCAGCGAGTCACCTTCCACCAGCTGAGTCACCTTCCACCAGCGAAGTCACCTTCAACTTTCACCTGAGATCCACCTTCCACTTGCAAGCCGTCCTTCACCTGCAGCCTTCCCCTTCCTGTGAGGCACTCTCTATCAGCAGGTAAAAACTGTAAAAAGGCTTACACCTCTCTAGCGTTGGAAGCAAAAGTTATTTTTATTCTTTGTGGCTACATCTTGTAATGATGGTTATTCAATAAGAGTTGGTTCTTGATAGAAGAACTCAATGTTAATATCCATTTCTTTCGTATTAGGCTAGGCCTTACATTACCTAATAATATTAGGATTTTGTCTGTAATGTATTGTCTGTGGATTTTATTGTTTCATTCGTAGAGATGCACACTAGGCCTATTCTGATTTCCGGTTTTTCATGGAGTTTGACCTGCCAATACCTATTTTAGCCGATTCCAAATTAATTTTTTCTAACCACTTTACAGCACACAGAAATATTTATTTTCCATCTTTTCTTTAATAGAACATTTTGCATATAACATAGAACATTTTTTTAACAGATAATCGCTATAATGCAACTGAATGATTAAAAATAAGCTTAAATGCGTATATCTTCTATAAATGTTTTTTATTATTCATTTTATTTTCTGACATACTCCAGTTTTTGTTAAAACTCACTACACGTTTATTCTGTGCATTTTGAGCAAATAGAAAATAAAATAATAAATAATTCAAATAGAAATAATTTCTATTTTGTCCATCGAAAGGGTGCTTTCACTTTAATTGAGCGTGAGCAGCGCAGCACAGCAAAAACTAGACTCAGTGCCGAAACCGACGCTTCACTGCACACACTTGACGCTCACGCTCTGCTCATGCTGCCGTTGTGAATGCACTCATTTGTTAACATGTACTCCGAGAAAAATATGCGCCGCTCACGCTTGCGGTGTGAAACTGCTGTGATGCTGATGTTACGCGATGGTAATCATGAGTGCATTGACTGGCATAAGATCGGCATATGGACTGACCGCCGGTCAGCGGTCATGGCCGATCACGGGAAAATCGGCCCATTCCGGTCAATCTGTGCATCTCTATTCATTAGCACATTTCATATTTTCACCTATTACAGATACAGTAGTATTTTAACAACATTAGTTGTCATGTATATTTGTAAAGGCTATGTATCATTATAGTACAGAGAAAGTGACACAGAAAGCCACAAAGGCTATGTTCAGACTGCAGGCATTAATGCTCAATTCCGATTTATTTCCAGATCCAATTTTTTTTTTTGACTGACTGACTGACTGACTGACTGATTTTTTAAATGTGGCCTGCATGCTAAAAGAGTAAATTACGTAAATCGAAGTTTATAGCTGGCCTATTATTCTGCTAAAACGGTCTCTGTGCTCAGTTTTAATTGTTTTCTTCCTTTTCAGGTATTGATAGATATTTAGTCAGTACACTAGAGGAGATTAAGGACAGGCTGACTATGCTGGAGAGAACAGTGGCAAATATCTCTGATCAAGCACAAAAGAGGTCACATTGCCAGATGACGTCATATTACCCCTCCAAAACTACCAGGACATGGATATCTTGGAGCAAAAAATGGAAGATCATCAATGTCGGAAAGACTTGGTATGTCAACAGTAGCTCTTCTCAAGACAGAAATTACTTTGAACTAGCATTGACCGAGCCTCTGGCTCTAACTATATGGACAAAAGTATGCTATTACACCCTCAATAACTTCAATGGCATGCCATTCAAATCCATATGCATTAACATGGACTTGGTCCCTCCTTTGCAGTTGCAATAACTTTCGCTCTTCTGGGAAGGATTTTTACAAGATTGTGGGGTGTCAGTGGAATTTTATGCTCATACATCCACAAGAGTATTTGGGAAAGTTGTTGCAACTGCAAAGGGGAACCAAGTCAATGGGTCTACATACTTTGTCCATATAGTGTATCTACTAGGGCTGAAGCACGTCTACACTGCTCAATGACTAAACAACTTAAAACATTCCATAAAAGCAAAAACGGTAACAACTTAAATTTAACTTAGTTTTTTCAAACTCTTTTAGACACTTAGTATTTAACAATTTGGTCTTAAGTGTTGGAATGTGCACCAAATAAAGTAATTTCTTCTACGTTGAAATCATTCTAAATTATTAAATTTTCAGACAGGGCGTCATGCAAGCCAAAATTCTGGGGGCACAATCTGAGACGTTGCAATTGTTTTCTGACGGGTGATATGGATCATGTTAGGAGGGGTCAGGGGTTTCTCCCCTGAAAATGTTTAAATTCTGGCTGCTAAACATACCATTTCAATGCAGCTTGGGAGGGACAGAAATACCTTAACGGAGCTAGCAGCAACCCTCCTCTATCTGAGGACTAAGTTAAAGTATCTATTTTGTAAGTTTATGTAAAAGACAGGTTGATGAAAGAACTGTAAGCTCAAATTCAAAAGTCTACTTTTGAAGTCTACTTCATTAAAGCATGTTTACACACACACTTACTGTACACTTAGGCCTACTACACATGATTTTAAAAACAGTACCATTGCAGTTTTTATGTTATGATTTTAAATTGGTATGTGACCTAAGAACGATCTTACATTAAAGGTACATAAAGGTGCTGAGGTCTGACTTTGTGGTGCTCTGAAATTAAGTTATTTTAATATTAATATGTGATGAAGGACTTTGAAAGAAGTTTGACAGATTTCGTTAGGTTGGATTTTGCAGTTAGCCTACAACAAATTTAACACCCTCATTTCTATGAAGCTGAAAACAATTGAACCAGCTGGAGACTTTGACACAAGACAAAACAGAACAGATGTTTCAAAACCGATCAGATAACGTTACTATGGCTTATTGGCTTTGTATGGCAGGCAGTAACGTTAGCCAACTAGTTTTCGGTTAGACTAGGCTAGCTATCGATAACGTTACACTGACACAACTTAAGTTAATGCTCTGAATTCGCAGCTAATATCAAATTCATAACTTTTTGATCAAGTTAAAATTTCCAGGTCAACCACAAATAATCCCACTACCCTTTAATATCATCCGATAACTAATTCAATGCCGATTTGTTGCTTTGCCCACGTACCACTTCAAGACCATCTGTAAAACATTGCCAGCTCAACGTGCGAGACGAGTGAGTTGCTTGAACATACAGAGCAAAGATTCTAGAGCGCTACGTGTGTAGATTTGATATACACAGACACCATATTAGGAAAAAGGGGCGGGCTGATGCTGACCGATTTATTACACATCCAGAAGAATACATTTGAGTCGTTATAGGCTCTGGTAATTATGGAGCATAATAGGAATAAAGTTGTGACAAAAAAATTATCAGGGAGGAAAAATATGAGGGGGAACGTGCACTTTGAATGGGCATGATGCCACTGTTTTCAGATTTTTATGCAGAAACAAAAATTGATCGACATGCTCAGGGTTAGGAGAGTGACAGCAGAATATCTCGCTTAACTTCATCATACAACCGGGAATTGCCGCTTCTGTTAAAAACTTTTATGCTTATTTAAGACATAACTAACTGTGTTTAGAGGATACTTACCAAAAAAAAAGAGCAGGATGTGCTTTATATTCAAAAGAAATATTAAAAGTGTGATAAGTAGGGAAAGAGAACAGAATTCTACTGGCAGGATGCTGTGCACATGCTCCAAGCGCAACACAGACAAGCATAGCCTTTGTCTTCGTTTGTGCACCTAAATGGCCAAATAAACCTAAAAATATATCAAAATGCCAAGTCCAGTATTCACGTAAACACAGTAGATGTAAGTACTGTGTGCATTCTCTCTCTCTCTCTCTCTCTCTCTCTCTCTCTCTCTCTCTCTCTCTCTCACATGCAGACAGAGGATTTATGCTCATCAACCTCACAGTCACAGTGAAAGCCCTTCGCATTTAATACGTATTGAAACTTTATTGTTTGCTGAATATTTGTTTGTTTTTAGTTGTCTATCTATGGACCTAATAATTAGCTGCTGTTGAAATTTTATTGAAAAATCCCTTTTTAATTTGTGTATGTTCCTTCCTGTTAGACTGCCTATCTAGGAACCATTGGTGGGTGTAATGTCCAGGTAGCAACTAGGAGAATATTGACAACATTGATTGGCCATTCTTTAGCCACTCAATTGAACTGGAATGGCTCAAACCAAAAGAGACCTTTTCAGAACCTGAGTCTAAGGAGGGTTGTAACAGGTAAGCATGTGGTATTAGAAATGGCATATATTAATTACTTCCCATACACAGTGTTGTTTTATGCCTATTTGCTTTTCAGAGGCTGTAAGAAAATGTTCCTTTCAGCCAAGTCCTCGTGATTCTGAAATTGAGAGTGAAATAAAGGTGTGGCTGCGAATTCAAGAGACAGAGCGGGTGGATCGAAAGGAGCGGTACCACCGTCTGCTGACTAGTCAAGAGACCTCGGGGAAGAGTGAACTTTGCCAATGAATGATTAGCACACCAAAGATTAGCACACCAAACATATATTTTTTTTTTCCCAGCAAAGGTATTTTTATGTTTATTTGAATTATTTTTATATTTGTATAGAGGATTTTAGTCCCTTTCAGAGTGTTAAATTAGCTTTAAAGCTAATAATTATTAACCTGTATTAACCTGAATTGAATGTTTTATATTTTGTAATTAATAAATATATTGATTTGAAATCCCTTTGACTACTGTATATTTTTGAAAATACAGAAAATAGTTATGTGGTGACTGCATTCATTCCAGATGTATAGAATAATTGTTTTTCCCAAAGACTTATATAGTAGGCAAAAAGTATTTATAGTGAAACAGATTAATTGTGAACAAGATCTATTGTTGTAGATTAATAGTGCCCTGTGTGTGCGGGCCCTGTGTGGGCTTAGTGAGGGCTTCCTGGGGGCTAAGGGAGGGCTGCCCATGCAGGGCCAACGTTTTGCCAATGAGCAAATTCTCATGGGCCCTGCGCTAGCAGCCTGCTGGGGGCCCTTAGGCTAGCCCTAAGTGGGCCCGCAAAGGGCCAGTGCGGGCTTGTTTGCAGGGAGACTACAGTTTACAGTTTTACAGTGCTTGCCGTTTAAGTCATATTCATTTATATCAGCAACCATTTTGTGGTTGTCAATTTTTTACACCATTAAAATGTTGTAGGCTATTTGACCAAAATTCCATTATCGTGAGCAAGCTGAGTGATATTATGTTGTCAAAAAAAGTTCCTCTTTAAATAGATAGAATGAAAGTTTTTTCCAACAATAAAGCACTTGAACACAACGTACTCTATTTACCACTTCAGAAGTGAAAAGTAGGATAATTACGATAGCATGTGAAGGCAGCATAAATAACACGTCATAAATTGTGATAATACTGCTTTCATGTGCTATTTGAATTATCCTACTTTTCACTTGGTAAGTGGTAATTATGAGTATGTCACGTTTATATGATTTGTTGTTGGAAAGAACAGGAAACATGGATGACGCCAGGTTTATTCATACATGTTTTTTGAGGAACTTTTATTTTGACAGCATAATACATTGCTCAGATAGCTTGCTGACAATATTGGAATTTTGGTAAAATACAAGCTATTTTCACAATGTAAAATGTACAAAATGCATCAAATGGTTGCTGAAATACATAAATGAATATGACCGAAACTGCAAGCGGTAGCTGTAGTTAGAAAAAATTAATAAAACCTGTCATTGCTACAGTAACCATACTCTCCTCCGCCATGTTGAAAGTTTACAACTCTTCCCATCTCGGCAATTCGGGTATCATCTAGAATTCCAAGTTTCCCACTTGAACTTCCAACTTCACTAGCGCCATAAAAAGGGCACATTAAAAGACTTGCCAATTGGATTGGCCGCCATCTTTGATATTTACGTTATGGTAACAGGTGTTAGAATCCGGGCTTCACTTTGGTTCTTTGTTCACACAAACATGATTCGAGCCACTACTTTATACACTTTAATCAACTGTACAAAAAAAAGGTGTATTTTTTTTATGTCGTAGATGCTTACATTGGCATACACTGACACCTAGTGGCCTGGATGCTGCATCATTCAAACAGCAGTTTTTAGTTACAAATGCCATTGTAGAAATTCACTATGCACAGTAAACCAGCATTAATTTAATCCATGAATGAAAGTGTCCAATAACAGGGCAGTAACTGAGATTAAGCTAGCAGTATTCAGTCTGTGATGCCAACATGGCTGCCCCATGAGGCACCCCTGCCCCATGTAGAATAAAATACATTTTACAAGGTTATTGATACATGAGTGGTCATGATTTTATTCATATATTTCAAAATTACTATTAATTTCATTTAGAAGGAAAACTTGTTAAATGAGAGACAAAATGACTGAATTCACTTCCATTGTAAGTGCCTTTGTAACCCAAGTCAAACTGTCATGAATTGCAGACAACGAAGGCAGACGAAGGTTGAGGATCCAAATGCAGCTTTCTTTATTATAAACAAAACAAAGGAAAACCCTCAATGGGGAAATAAACATGAACAGAGAACTAGGGCAGGGAACACAGACCAGGCGAACTACATTCACAAACATTCAATGATCGACAAGGACTGAACCAAAAACCGGGGTATAAATACATGAACAAGGGACAAAGGGGCCAATGAACAAACAGAACTCAAAACAAGATAACAAAGGTGACAAAAAGAAGCAAAATGGCAAACTAATGAGGACAGGTGAAAACAATGACAGAAAACACGAATGCTAACAAGAAGACTGTGGAGCTACAAAAGGGACAAAAATGGAAAACAAAGGGGCAACGGTAAAACAAGACAAGGTCATACATAACATAGCCCCCCCTCAAAGGATCGGATCCCAGACGATCCGAAATAAAAGAAACACAAAGAAAAAAACACCAGGAGCAGACAGGCAGACCAGGGGGGGCACGAGAGCAGGCAGGAAGTTCAGGGGGGCACAAAGAGCAGGCAGGAAGTCCAATGGGGCACAGAGGGCAGGCAGGAAGTCCTGGGGGGCACAGAGGGCAGGCAGGAAGTCCTGGGGGGCACAGAGGGCAAGGACAGGTTCAGGTGGTCTGGGAGCTGGCCACAGGGCAAGGACAGGTTTGGGGAACCTGGGAGGAGGCCACTGGACAGGGACTGGGTCAGGGGGCCTGGGAAGAGGCCACAGGACAGGGACCGGGTCAGGAGGCCTGGGAGGAGGCCACAGGACGGGAACAGGGTCAGGAGGCCTGGGAGGAGGCCACAGGACGGGAACAGGGTCAGGAGGCCTGGGAGGAGGCCGCAGGACGGGAACAGGGTCAGGAGGCCTGGGAGGAGGCCACAGGACGGGGGCTGGGTCAGGAGGCCTGGGAGGAGGCCACAGGACAGGAACAGGGTCAGGAGGCCTGGGAGGAGGCCATCGGACAGGGACAGGTCTGGGAGGCCTGGGAGGCAGCCTCAGGACAGGGACAGGTCCGGGAGGCCTGGGAGGCAGCCTCAGGACAGGGACAGGTCCTGGAGGCGGAGCTGTGGGAAGCTCTGGAGACTCAGGAAGCGGAGCCAAGGGAGGCAGAACCATGGAAAGCTCTGGAGGCTCAGGAGGCGGGGCCGAGGGAGGCAGAACCATGGAAAGCTCTGGAGGGTCAGGGGGCGGAACCGTGGGAGGCTCAGGAGACAGAGCCGAGGAGGGTGGCACCGTAGGAGACTCTAGAGGCGGAGGCCTGGAAGGCTCTGGAGGTGGAGCCGTGGGAGGCTCTGGAGGCGGAGCCGAGGCAGGTGGCGCCATAGGAGGCTCTAGAGGCGGCGACCTGGAAGGCTCTGGAGGCAGAGCCAAGGGAGGTGGCACCGTGGGAGGTTTCAGAGGCAAAGGCCCGGTAGGCTCTGGAGTCTCTGGGGGCGGAGCCATAGAAGGCTCGAGAGGTGGAGCCGTAGGAGGCTCAGGAGGCAGAGCCATAGGATGCTCGAGAGGTGGAGCCCTAGAAAGCTCTGGAGTCTCTGGGAGCAGAGCCGTAGGAGGCTCGGGAGGTGGAGCCGTAGGAGGCTCTGGGGCCGGAGCCGTAGGAGGCTCGAGAGGTGGAGCCGTAGGAGGCTCAGGAGGCAGAGCCGTAGGAGGCTCGAGAGGCAGAGCCCTAGAAAGCTCTGGAGTCTCTGGGAGCAGAGCCGTAGGAGGCTCGGGAGGCGGAGCCGTAGGAGGCTCTGGAGGCGGAGCCCTGTAGGGCTCGAGAGGCTTGAGGGGCGGAGCCCTGGGAGGCTTGAGAGGCGAAGCTCTGGAAAGCTCGGAAGGCGGAGCTCCGGAAAGCTCGGAGGGCAGAGCTCCGGAAAGCTCGGAGGGCAGAGCTCCGGAAAGCTCAGAGGGCAGAGCTCCGGAAAGCTCGGAAGGAGGAGCCCTGGGAGGCTCGAGGGGTGCTGGCTCTTGGACGGTCATGGCTACTGGTGCTGGCTCAGGGACGGTCGAGGCCACAGGTGCTGGCTCAGGGACAGTCGAGGCCACAGGTGCTGGCTCAGGGACGGTCGAGGCTACAGGCGTTGGCTCAGGGGTGGTCTAGACTACAGGCGTTGGCTCACTGACCTCTGAGGCGACAGGCTCTGGCTGGATGACCGTGGTATGCGCTGGCTTGGGTTCGCTGACCGTGGCTGACGAGGGCTCTGGCTCGCTGACCGTAGCTGACAAGGGCTTTGGCTCGCAGACCGGGGCAGGCGAGGGCTCTGGCTCGCTGACCGGGGCAGGCGAGGGCTCTGGCTCGCTGGCCGCGGAAGGCGTCGGCTCTGGCTCGCTGGCCGCGGAAGGCGTCGGCTCTGGCTCGCTGGCCGCGGAAGGCGTCGGCTCTGGCTCGCTGGCCGCGGAAGGCGTGGAGTAGCGAGCAGAAGCTTCTGCCCTCCTCCTCCTCCTCCTTCGGGCTGACGAGGTTGAGCGCGCTGGCGCAGGAGCAGAGGAAGCTGGGCACAACAGCTCTGGAGCGGACCAAGCTGGCAGCGCTGGTTCGTGGATTAAGGCAGGCGTGGAGGTTGGCTTGCTGGCAGGTGGGGCAGGCGCGAAAGGACGAGCCATTGACGACTGGAGGGTCACCACTGCGGGAGGAGAGGCAGGGTCCTCCTCAACAACGCCCACAGTGAGTGACGAGCCGCAGACCAGCAAAGTCTCCTCCACGAATTCCAGGAGAGTCCAGCCGCGTCGCCGGTGGCAACCGCTCCTTGAGCTGAACTGTTCAGATTGCCCCTGAAGAAAGCCACCAGGGAGGAGTCTGGGAAGTCCGCGACACTCGCCAGCTCGAGGAAGTCGCGGACGTGGTCCTCCACAGGACGGTCCTCTTGTTTCAGGCAGAGGAGTCTGAAGTTCCCCTGTAGCACTGCTGGATCCATATGTGGTCGATCGTTCTGTCACGAATTTGCAGACAACGAAGGCAGACAAAGGTTGAGGATCCAAATGCAGCTTTCTTTATTATAAACAAAACACAAAGGAAAACCCTCAATGGGGAAAGGTGGAGAGAGGTGGAGCCGTAGGAGGCTCAGGAGGCAGAGCCATAGGATGCTCGAGAGGTGGAGCCCTAGAAAGCTCTGGAGTCTCTGGGAGCAGAGCCGTAGGAGGCTCGGGAGGTGGAGCCGTAGGAGGCTCTGGGGCCGGAGCCGTAGGAGGCTCGAGAGGTGGAGCCGTAGGAGGCTCAGGAGGCAGAGCCGTAGGAGGCTCGAGAGGCAGAGCCCTAGAAAGCTCTGGAGTCTCTGGGAGCAGAGCCGTAGGAGGCTCGGGAGGCGGAGCCGTAGGAGGCTCTGGAGGCGGAGCCCTGTAGGGCTCGAGAGGCTTGAGGGGCGGAGCCCTGGGAGGCTTGAGAGGCTAGGCTCTGGAAAGCTCGGAAGGCGGAGCTCCGAAAGCTCGGAGGGCAGAGCTCCGGAAAGCTCGGAGGGCAGAGCTCCGGAAAGCTCAGAGGGCAGAGCTCCGAAAGCTCGGAAGGAGGAGCCCTGGGAGGCTCGAGGGGTGCTGGCTCTTGGACGGTCATGGCTACTGGTGCTGGCTCAGGGACGGTCGAGGCCACAGGTGCTGGCTCAGGGACAGTCGAGGCCACAGGTGCTGGCTCAGGGACGGTCGAGGCTACAGGCGCTGGCTCAGGGGTGGTCTAGACTACAGGCGTTGGCTCACTGACCTCTGAGGCGACAGGCTCTGGCTGGATGACCGTGGTATGCGCTGGCTTGGGTTCGCTGACCGTGGCTGACGAGGGCTCTGGCTCGCTGACCGTAGCTGACAAGGGCTTTGGCTCGCAGACCGGGGCAGGCGAGGGCTCTGGCTCGCTGACCGGGCAGGCGAGGGCTCTGGCTCGCTGGCCGCTGAAGGCGTCGGCTCTGGCTCGCTGGCCGCGGAAGGCGTCGGCTCTGGCTCGCTGGCCGCGGAAGGCGTCGGCTCTGGCTCGCTGGCCGCGGAAGGCGTGGAGTAGCGAGCAGAAGCTTCTGCCCTCCTCCTCCTCCTCCTTCGGGCTGACGAGGTTGAGCGCGCTGGCGCAGGAGCAGAGGAAGCTGGGCACAACAGCTCTGGAGCGGACCAAGCTGGCAGCGCTGGTTCGTGGATTAAGGCAGGCGTGGAGGTTGGCTTGCTGGCAGGTGGGGCAGGCGCGAAAGGACGAGCCATTGACGACTGGAGGGTCACCACTGCGGGAGGAGAGGCAGGGTCCTCCTCAACAACGCCCACAGTGAGTGACGAGCCGCAGACCAGCAAAGTCTCCTCCACGAATTCCAGGAGAGTCCAGCCGCGCGTCGCCGGTGGCAACCGCTCCTTGAGCGAACTGTTCAGATTGCCCCTGAAGAAAGCCACCAGGGAGGAGTCTGGGAAGTCCGCGACACTCGCCAGCTCGAGGAAGTCGCGGACGTGGTCCTCCACAGGACGGTCCTCTTGTTTCAGGCAGAGGAGTCTGAAGTTCCCCTGTAGCACTGCTGGATCCATATGTGGTCGATCGTTCTGTCACGAATTTGCAGACAACGAAGGCAGACAAAGGTTGAGGATCCAAATGCAGCTTTCTTTATTATAAACAAAACACAAAGGAAAACCCTCAATGGGGAAATAAACATGAACAGAAAACTAGGGCAGGGAACAGAGACCAGGCTAACTACATTCACAAACATTCAACGATCGACAAGGACTGAACCAAAAACCGGGGTATAAATACATGAACAAGGGACAAATGGGCCAATGAACAAACAGAACTCAAAACAAGATAACAAGGTGACAAATAGAAGCAAATGGCAAACTAATGAGGACAGGTGAAAACAATGACAGAAAACACTGAACGCTAACAAGAATACTGTGGAGCTACAAAAGGGAATAACAAAAAAACTATGGAATATATGGAAAACTATGGAATAACAAAAGGGACAAAAATGGAAAACAAAGGGGCAACGGTAAAACAAGACAAGGTCATACATAACACAAACATTTTATTTTTGTTGTAATCAACATTTTGCCACAAATGTCCTCGATTGAGCTTAATTTGTACTGAAATATTCCTTTAAAAATTATGTTTTCCATGTACAATAATAATAGTGAATCTTATAGAAAATGTATTAAACAATATATCATTTTGTTGATAATTAAGTTATTATAACGTAATATTGTTACGTTATAGGCATTTGTAAATTGCACTGTCTTCTGTGACAGATAATACATTCAAAACAAATGCACAAATAATATTAAAAACTATGAAGAAAGATGTCATGCAGCAATACAATTTTTTCGTTATTTATTTTCATTTCATACACGTTTTTACACATATTCATAACAGAGCCTGTGTATATATAAACTATCGCACATATGTGCAAAATATCTGCCAAATCTTATTTTTGAACAGGATCGAGAATACTGTTCGCTTTAGGGTCCTAAACTTCAAAACAATCGAAATGGCGTCGTATGTAAGATGGAGACTATTGCGCTTCATTCAGCTCGCAGTCGCACATATTCCATCTTTCACAACATTCAAAAACCAAGACGCGAATTCGTAGATAATATAATGCCATACGACTATTGTCCTAGTGTGCTTTGAAAGTGAATACATGATCTAGTTGGCTGCCTCATTCAGGTCCAAAAAGACTAATCTTGTCCTCTTTAAACTTACAGAAATCGGGAGTCAGCCAGCTTATTTAGCTGAGACATGTTAATAATAGTATCTGTAAATGGATCGTTCACTCAAACCTACCTTTTAAAAGGGCTTCGATCACTTTGATTTAAAATATGATTAATTAGCTTTAGTTGATATGTTGTGCGTTTTATATGACAGTGCATTTCAAAAAGCATTTTTACCACTCATATCAATCATGCATTGTAGCCATAGTTTTTAGTTACTACAACAAACTGGTTAATTGCTATTAGCTACCACTGTCATAAAAAAAGAAATCAACAAATGTTCTAAAAGCTCATTTTGTTGAATGAGAACCCGGAGTATCTGTGGAAACTTTTTATTTGAGGTAGTTGGAGGTGAAAATACTGTCTTTGTTATTTTCATTTTGATGGTACACCTCTAGAAACATACTTTTTCAGTACAATGTATTAGAGGATTGCAATCAGCTACTGTATGCTCACCCCTTAGATTGGCAGTAAATGAGAAATCAGTGCTATTCACTGTGGGCTGCTCAAAACCCCAGAAAACAGTCTCAACAGTGTAAGAACAAAGCATTCTCAGGTGAGACTCTAAACTCATAACGGGTGTCCTCTTTATTCCAGGACAGATCAACCCTGATTGACCAGAGTTTGAAATGCAGTATTTTCTGATGACAGATTTTATTTTTAAATTACAGTGCAAACAATTTCAATCTTGACTTAAGACACACTAAATCCAAGAAGTTTAAAATTCCTTCCTGGTAAGCCTGTATTAGGTACAGGGACTCAAGGTTTCCCATTGCCATACTCAGCAGAAAGTTCCCTTTAGCCAGGTTAATACTGTTTTAGCTTTGTTGGGTCTTTTAAATGATATAGTGCCCCTTGCAAGTAGTCATTTGAATTTATCATAAAATCAGCCACAGTTGATAATCAAAATGCTTTTAACTTTAAATCGGCGCTTCCATCCAGGGATCTGATGCAGTTTGAAATGGCAGAATTCTCACTTGACGTTCATTCTTCTGTTATAAATAAGCGCCACTTCCGAATTCTCTCATGAACTCACGACACGCTTACATCACAATTAGCATAAGCTGCTGGCAGGAAGCGCTTTTTAAAAGTTAATGACGTTTTAATTATAGATGTATTGTTTACACAAATATATCAATTTGCTTCATAAGACATTTATTTATCGACTGGAGTTGTGTGGATTACTTTTATGCTGCCTAAATGTGCCTTTTGGACTGTCAAATTGCTGGCACCTGTGTCTATCCACAATAAAGATCTGTCAGAGCTCTGTCTTCTTTTAAAAATCTTAATTTGTGTTCTGCTGAAGAAAGACATTAATACACATCTGGGATAGCATTAGGGTAAGTGAATAATGAGAGACTTTTCATTTTTGTGTGAACTATTGCTTTAATTATCAAAAGTAAAAGTACTGGTCTATTAAAGTGATAGTTCCCCAAAAATGAAAATTCTATCATCATTTACTAATGCCATCCCAGATGTGTATGACTTTAATTATATTGCAGAACACAAATGAAGATTTTTAGGAGAATATTAAGCAAAACATTTAGCAAAAAATGAAAAAAGTTATCCAAAGTGCTCCATGAGTCCAGTGATTTAATCCATATCTTCATAAGAGATATGATATGTGTGAGTGAGAAACAGATCAATATTTAAGTCCATTTTTACTATAAATCTCCACTTTTACTATTTTTTCTTTCTTTTTTGTTGCAGATTCACATTCTTCATGCATATCGCCACCTACTGGGCAGGGAGAGGAATTTATAGTAAAAAGGGACTTAAATGTTGATCTGTTTCACACCCACACCTATCATATCACTTCTGAATGCATGGATTTAACCACTGGAGTCATATGGATTACTCTTATGCTGCCTTTATGTGCTTTTTGTAGCTAACATTTTTTGGTACATATTCATTTGCATTGTATGGACCTACAGAGCTGAAATATTCTTCTTCAGTGTTCAGCAGAAGAAAGAAAGTCATACACATCTTGGATGGCATGAGGGTAAATGATGAGAGAAGTTTCATTGTTGGGTGAACTACTCCTTTATGGCTTTTGTTTAATATTTGTTTTGCAATTCAATATGCTGTATCCTCCTGCTCATACACTGCCTGCCCAATAAAAGTTGCAGTTTGGATACTTTAGAGCCTCTGATTGGATTATTATTGTAGTGATTAATATATTTCAGCTGGCAACAATTCTTTTAACCCCAAATGATGCATTGTGTAGCTTCTCATTTCTTAAACAACCATGTCGGAAGACATATCCCGTGGTTGTGGAAAATATGTTATTGTGTTTCAGAAGGGGCAAATTATTGGCCTGCATCAAGCAAAGAAAACAACTAAGGATATTAATGAAAACACTGGAATTGGGTTAAGAACCGTCCAACGCATTATTAAAACCTGGAAGAATCGTGTTGAACCATCATTTTCGAGGAAAAAACCTTGAATTATCATGAACGGAGATCACTAAAACACTTTAAGTCACATCGTAAAAAATCGACAGTAGAACCCACGGCTATGTTAATAGTGAAAGTAAGAGCATTTCCACACACAATACGAAAGAACGTACAGGATTTGGACTAAACAGCTGTTTGGCCACAAGAAAGCCACTTGTTAGTGAGGCTAATCAGAAAAAAATTACTTCAATTTGCATGGGAGCATAAAGATTGGACTGTGGAGCAATGGAAAAAGATGGGCGATGGGCACGTCAGGGTAAGAAAGGAAGCGCATGAAGTGATGCACCTGTTATGAATAGTGCCTATTGTACAAGCCTCTGGAGGCAGTGTTATGATCCGGGGTTGCTTCAGTTGGTCAGGTCTAGGTTCAGCAACATTATGCGGCAATAAAATGAAGTCAACTGACTACCTGAATGTACAGAATGACCAGGTTATCCCATCAATTGATTTTTTCTTCCCTGATGGCATAGGCATATTCCAGGACAACAATGGCAAGATTCATTGGGCTCAAATGATGAACGATTGGTTCAGGGAGCATGAGGAATCATTTTCACACATGAATTGGCCACCACAGAATCCTGATCTTGACCCCATTGAAAGTCTTTGGGATGTGCTGGAGAAGACTTTATGGAGTGGTTCGACTCACCCATCATCAATACAAGATCTCGGCCAAAAATGAATGCATCTCTGGATGGAAATAAATGTTGTAACATTGCATAAGGTTGTCGAAACAATGCCACGCACTAATGCATGCCGTAATCAAAGCTAAAGGTTGTCCAACAATATATTAGTGTATGCTAAATTTTTTGACCAATGTATAAATTTAAGGATAGAGTGTTCTAATGTCACAGACACACCGATAGTTTAGAGCTTTTTATTAAGAAAAACTGTGTGGTTTACTGAGGAATTTTTTTAGGTTACAAACTGGTTATTACAAGGGTATTATGCTATAAATGTTGTTTATGAGGATATTTTTAGTGTCCCCATAATTCAAATAACTTAATAAAACATATTAAACAATAAACTAACTTTTTTAAATGTAAAAATGCAGAAGTTTTTTGTGAGGATTAGGTTTAGGGTTAGGGTATATAGTTTGTACAGTATAAAAAATCATTATGTCTATGGAGAATCCTTATAAGAATAGCCACACCAACATGTGTGTGTGTGTGCACATTCCTGACTGTATATGTGTTTCAAACTTTTAAAGAAGTCCTTTTCTGAAATCCAGTGATATTTAATTGCTACTCAAATTTTGCAAACATATAATTCCAAAAAATTACAGCACCGTACTAAACAATATACAGTAGTAAGTATATATATATATATATATATATATATATATATATATATATATATATATATATATATATATATTGTTTTATTTGTAGGGCTTTTTTGTTTATTTATTTTACATTTAATAAAATTTGGAAGTGTTGTTAAGTTTTGTAAATTCTCTCTACTGAAAGGTCAGAAGGAAATGGGCTCATGGCACATAAGTTCAGGGGCGTCGGACTGGGGGGGTAAAGGGTACCGAATACCCAGGGCCCGAGGCAGGGGGGGCCCCTTAGAAGTCAGTTTTCTATACATACATATTTGGTACGGGGGCCCAGCAAGATGGTTTGTACCCAGGGCCCAAAATTTGGTGCTACGCCC
This sequence comes from Xyrauchen texanus, assembly GCF_025860055.1. Lineage (NCBI taxonomy): Eukaryota > Metazoa > Chordata > Actinopteri > Cypriniformes > Catostomidae > Xyrauchen > Xyrauchen texanus. Next base: position 27,601 of record NW_026266229.1, read on the forward strand.
CTGCATAAGTTAAAGGGATAGTCTCATCATTTACTCACCTTCGTACCATCCCAGATGTGTATGACTTTCTTCTACAGAAAACAAATTAAGATTTTTAGAATCAGAATGCGCTTTAATGCCAAGTGTGCTCGCTTACACAAGGATTTTTTTTTCCTTCGGTGAAAGGAGAAACAAGTGCACACAGAACATTACAGTGAGACACAGAATATACAACAAGGTAAGAGTATAAATAGACATATAAATAATAGGACATATAACATAGAATCTGCAAGGTAGAGGTATGTTCACCTATTGAATTAAATATGAGTAAATTTACATAATTTACATAATAATTTATACATTATTGCACTAGGGGGAGTCCTGAGTCCTATTGGATGTCCTGGCACTGAGTGTTCTGTAGCGCTGGCCAGAGGGCAATAGTTCAAAGAGAGAGTGGGCAGGGTGTTTGGGGTCCAGAGTGATTCTTCCTGCACGTGGTGACCAAAACTTTTTTAGAAGAATACCTCAGCTCTGTAGGTTCATACAATGCAATGAATGGTGACCAAATCTTTGAAGCTCTAGAAAGCACATAAAGACTCCAGTGGTTTAATCCATATCTCCCAATGTGATCCAATCAGATTTGGGTGAGAACAGACCAAACTGTAACAAATTTTTCACTGTATATTTTGCCACTGCAGTCTCTAAGCACAATCATGATTGCAAGCTCGATTAAGCTGCGTTCACACTGCCAGCGATGCACAGCGACAAAACGACCTCATCTCATAAATTTGCAATGAGAGCTGGCGACTTCCGGCAACACGAGCAATGGCGACCATTGGTGACCGGATGTGGGCGTGTCCAGCGATGCGACAAAGTTGAGAAATGTTTAACTTTATGCAAACGAAGAGCAACTTTCAGGAGCGACAGCCAATACGAGAGGATGGTAGAGCTCACGTGATCCTAATATTTTAATAATAATATTAATTGTAAAGAAACAGTGCTGTTTAGACTCTCCATACACACCACTAGTGACCTAACAGCCAGCCACTGGCGTACATGCAGCGCACAAAGTAGCTGTCAGTGTGAATGTAGCTTTACACTTTCTAGTGCTTGATGTATTTGCAGAGTGCTAGATGATGCTATAGGAAGTGAAATCGAGCTTGAAGGGAAGGACATGAGGGTGAATAACGATGAGAAAATGTTTTTGATGAGCTGTCCCTTTAAAATACCTTTCAGACAACGTATTGAACACCTCATCCTTTTCAACATGTGCTGTTAATTGTCCCATTTTTACAATTTGAAATAGGTTCTCACTTTGACACAAAAAGGATTTGTGAATCAACATGTGAAATTCAATAAACATTAATTTCTTCAGTGTTGCACTTCAGTATGTCCCATATAAGGGAAAAATATCTTGATTATTTGTATTTAGTGTGATTGTACTTTTTTGGATAGTTGTTTATGCGAAGAAGAAATAACTCAAGTGGAAAACGTTAACAAAATGGTACTAAATTGTTTAAGAAAGAGATTAAATGACGTATTTTGGGAGATGCTTTGGGATAAGACTTATGTTGTTGCGTTTTTATTTTAATATAAGCGACAATTGCACGTCGACTGCCAAGTTCTGCTTATCTCCTCCGATCCCGTGATGTAGTTGAAGCAATTCTGCGCATGCGCATCACATAGTGTCGCTCAGACTTCTGCACCGGTGAATGAGAACAGAACGGAGGGTAAGCAACGAGCTAGCCTGCATGCGCACACATTGGGTTCAGTTTTATTATTTATGATTTGTCACTGTCTAGATTGGCTGTGTTGAGCAGTTTGCATCCACCTCTGAGGTGTAAATCCGACTAATAAGAGCAAGAAGGCAAAAACACTAGACAGTGTAGCTAATGCGTGGGCCCGAACCAGAGATCACTGCTGCACAACAAAAAACTCTCCAGTCAGCACAAATGTAGTGTAAACACTTAGTCTCGTGCCTAGTTTAATTGAATGCACTTATTTGTGATTCCGAGGCCTGGTCACACATAAAAACAGGATTTCTAGAATAGTGTTGTTGTTGTTGTTATGTTTCTACGTTAGCTGGTTAGCTTGATGCTTTGAGAATTCGTTCGTGTGCTAAGCTAACTCGCTAGTGCAGGTCTACATATACTGTGTAAAAGTGATCATTTGTGTTTGCTACCACCGTCCCTTTTGAAACCCAAGCCATGGGAATATTAATTGATCTAATTAGCTGTTGATTTGTACTTTAGACTGAGTTTAAAGTAGGTTGGTTTTGTAAATAGACGGCTCGCGTTGTAAACTGACAGATGGCATGGGCTGTGTTTCAAACCTAGTGAGATGTCTACATAGACAACGTTTGAACACGTTGGTAGTGCAGCGCACTTGGTTTAGAAAAACACAGCCACTGTATTCACTGTATTATTATTTGTTATGGGTTGAGCTGTCAGTGTTAAGTGCCGTTCACACTGGTCGCGTTCTTGCGTCAGTCCTCGCTGTTTTTCAGTTGTTTTCCTATGTAAACATGCGCTAGACTGACGTCTGTGACGCGTTCGGTGTGAACGGCCCCTTTAGTAAGTGCAAATTCCGTTTCCACAGGAGATAATCTGCTGCTCGGTTCAGCAGAAAGCGTCAGCAGGTCTCCATGGCCCAGTTCGGGGGCAGAAGAACCCTCCATGGGCGGCACAGTTTGCCGCAACAGCGGTGTCACAGCCCGGCCACTCAGGACAGTCTCTGGACCTAAACAGTTTACACTGTAAGTCACTGTATGGAATTTTCTATATATGCACTTGCTTCACTTTGATTGGTTAATTACAAATAACCCAAATGGAAATTTCAGTCAAATATATATAGGCTAGTATCCTCTGTCTAGATGTTTTTATATGGTTTACATTGACTTGTGTATGATTGCTTGAGTTTCCTTGCATGTAGGTCACATACAAAATTATTTGTTACAAAAACTATTATAATATCATATGTGTTTCCACATAGCTTTAGGGGTACAGCAGCCGTCCCTCTTGGGTGCATCCCCTATGTACTCTCAGCAGTCAGCTTTAGCTGCAGCCTCCCTCAACTCACAGTCTGCCGCTAACTACCAGCTCTCCCAGCAGACTGCAGCTCTGCAGCAACAGGCTGCTGTAGCCGCTGCATTACAGCAGGTGAGGCCTTTGCCATGATCATCCACTCTGCACTTTATAAAGATGCCGTAAGAACACCATAAATGCAGTTAGAGTAAATGCCATGGAATCATTGGGTTTTGTTTGGAATATACTATTCTCACTATTTCTGCAGTATGTAGTAAGTAGGCTGTGTATACTGTGGACAGTATGGACATTTTTCCGAATTGCTACTGGATGACCTACCATAATTGCTAAATTGTGCAGTATACAACAGAGCACACTGCACTGAATACAGTATTTTTTTTTGACTTGCTATTTTTTTGGAATGCTAAATAAGAATTGTACTTAAAATTGAATAAAAAATTCAAAGTAACAGTTGCAATGTATACTGCAACTAAGCTAATATTCGATTCCGAACATAGCCATTCACTTGCAACTTTCCAACCATTCAAATGAATATCCAGATCAAGTAAACTACTTTTATCTGTCCCTCGCTCAAAATGTAAGTCTAAGGTTGATCTGGCCTTTTCTGTAACTGCCCCTAAGCTCTGGAATAATCTACCTTTGCACATCAGGGACTTGCCGTTGATAGTTGTTTTTAAATCTAGCCTAAAGGTCTATTTTTATTTGTTAGCATTTAAAGGGGTCATGACATGAGAAACCAAATTTGCCTTGATCTTTTGGTATATAAGAGGTCTTTGTATCATTAAAACGTCCTGCAAGTTTAATATTTTAAGACGTCCTTCCCATTCTAAACGAATCATTTATTTAATCAAACTCAAAATACAGCTCGTTCTGGATTCATGGTTAGAAGTGACGTGACGGTTAGAAGTGACGTACCAGCGTTTGCATATGACCGCCTCCAGCACAAGATAACTACGATTTAAGCGCAAGACAACTCACGCTCATTTCGTGATCGCCGTCGCCTCACAAGTGTTCAGTCGATGGACAGCGAGCTCTGACAGAGACTACTTGTGCACAGGAAAATTACGATGCCACACAGATGTGCTGTTCCTGGCTGTGGTCAAACAAAACCTCTGAATAAGCTGTCGAAAGATCCAGACGTCAGGGAAAAATGGATGCAGTTTATTTTTTGCGGACGCTCCAGTCACGGCAGTGTTAACTTAAGCGTTTGTTCTGTACATTTTAAGGATGACTGTTTTGAGAACAAATCTCAATATGATGCTAGCTTTGCCAGAAAACTGTTGCTCAAAGATAAGTCCGTGCCGACTATTCTGGGAACAACGACGGCACTAAACTGTAAGTAATCTATTTTAAACTTTAAACTACTTTTTAAAGCGCAATTTCATTCATTATGAATAATCACAGTGTTTTTACTTAGTTTACTTGCATATTGTTCTGGCTGGGGCGTCAATAATTGATACATAGGCACTGACGTTAGCCAATCATAACAGTGGGCGTTAACACTGAAGTCTTAAATGGAAAACGCCCCAAAACAGACTGTTTGAATCAGAGGATGAGAAACAGGGTGGGAAAAGGTCATAAATCACTAGATTTTAAAAGTTTTTCTTAAAAAAATATATTAATACTATAATTGCACCTAAGGGAACATAATAATACAATAAAAAACCATGTCATGACCCCTTTAATACTTTTTAAAGATTCTCTGAGATTCAAAGTCAACTGATCATGCATTTTCTGATTGTATTAATCTATTTAATAATGTATTATCATTATTTTGTTTTATTCTCCTTTTTTATTTCTCAAGGTTATTACTATGTTTCTTAATGTACAGCACTTTTTCAGCTCCTGTTGTTTATAAATGTGCTGTATAAATAAATTTTGAATTGACTTGATCCGCTGTTCATTTAACATTTTTTCAGGCACTTACACTGGAAGTGAATGGAGCCAGTCAATAAATGTTAAAATACAGTTTCAAAAGAATAGACACAAGATGCAAAAGGTAGTCTTAACAGGATTTTAGTGTGATAAAATCAGGATATATAGGCATTACAGCTTTTACTAGCATTACACGTCATGACAGCGAAGTTGTAATTTTAGATATAACTTTACTCCGACAAGGTTAGCAAGTAATTTTTTCACAATAAAATCAAGTTTTACTATTGAAACAATTGTTTGAATGTTTATCGACTCGCCCATTCATATCCATTGTAAGTGCCTTACTGTAACTTTTGCAACTTTTATTTCTAGTCAGTTTAACCCTGACCAAAATGGCATATAATTTTAGCCAACTAAAATAGCATTTTAGTTGATGATATGATAATGTGTGAAATAAAATAACGTGTGTCAATATATATATTTAAGATGCATACAAAATACAACTGGCCTAGCTCCTGAAATAATTGCATATAAAATGATGTATTAGCTACTTTTAAGAAATTACTGTATTCTGAATTCTTAATGCTTTAGAGACTGTTGTCAAAATTCACAACACAAATGTATGCAGCTAAACCTAAATGAAGCTAAAACCTAAACTGATGCTGTTTATTGCAATGTTTAAATCCTTCTTTTTTTTCTTAATTGTTTTTTTTGGTTGAATTGCACTGATCTGCATTTCTAGCATGCATAGTGTTTGAGTCCTGTAATGCGAAACCTTCATCCTGCAGTGAACAGTCTTGAGACATTTGTGTTATTCATTTTAGTCTCAGATCAATTCAGCCCTGCAGCAGTATCAACAACAGCAGCAGCAACAACAACAGCAGCAACAACAACAACAGCAGCAAGCTCAAGCCCCCCCGCCTCAGCCTCCACCCCAGCAGACCCTTTACAACATCCCACATCAGGTACATACACTCACTCTCATACTCACCTCCTCTTTTACGTCAGTATTTTATCTTTTTAAAAGTGGTTGATGCCCTACTTTTATCATGGAAATAGTGACTATGCTGTTAAAGGGATAATTGACCCAAAATTGACATTTCTGTCATAATTTATTTATCCACATGTTGCTCTAAACACTAAGAAGATGTTAGGCAGCATGTTAGTGTCACTAATGAAAGTGAATAGTGACTGAGGCTGAACATTTTGCCTAACATCTCCTTTTGTGTTCCATGGAATAGAGGAAGGGTTTGGAACAACAAGAGGGTGAGTGGATGAAGATGGAATAATTTTTTTTTTGGTGAATTATCCCTTTAACAATGAGAATTAGAGTTAATGCACTGTATTGATGCACCATGGCAGAGGAACTTAAAGAACTGCTGTCAGCAGAATGGTGACTCAAAAGTGCTGCAGTGCATGATATATTAATCTCGCCACTTTAAACAGCCCAGGCCACTGAGTGCCTGTCTGCATTATTTAACTCAACACTCAGGACTCTTGCAAACTCATCTCACTGGGCCTTGGTAGATGTGGTCTGTTGAAATTTTTAACTCCAATGCCATGTATTGATTTTTCAATTCAGTCTGTAAGGCCTTCATTTAATTGTGGTTTGAAAAAGCTGATTGTTCCTTAGTGAAATTTATTGTTTTTCTGCATTCCGATGTGTAATTTGTGCAGTGATTTCTTTGAATGACATTTGCTTTTTGTCTTTCCTTCTTTCTGACAGCTCCAACAACCTCAACAAGCCCTGCTTTCACAGGTACCCTGTTTTAGTGCAGCATTTGCATCTATCTGAGAAAGCATCTCATCTCTCCTTATGGAAAGATGTTCAAAAAGAAGCAAGAGAGCTTTTTACATTTCCAGAAGTTCAGAATTCAAGTTGTTTGTATTTTGCAGCCCCCTGTCGCCTTGCCCACAAGCTTGAGCCTGTCAAACCCAGCAACAGACGGCCCAGATAACCGTGTCCTACCCAACCCCCGCTCCAGTCATCAGCAGCAGACCCAACCCCAAAAGCAGCGCGTCTTTACTGGTGTCGTAAGCAAGCTGCACGATACTTTTGGCTTTGTAGATGAGGATGTCTTCTTCCAGCTCAGGTTTGTCTTAGTAAATGTGCAGGTTTGGTTTGTTTTTGAGAGTTTGGAAAGTGTCTCACATCTCATTAGTGAAAAGTTAAGTAGTGATGCAATCTGTTTTCAGGTACATTGTGCCATTTCTGCACCGCTAGCTGCTTCACAGAATTGCAAAAATATTTACTGATTTTCAATTTGTTTCCTGTCGGGCTGGTCAGGATGATCAAACAAACTGCAATGTTTTGAAATCAACCAAATGGCTTATTTAAGTTTGTCTCTTCACCTTAAACTAGGATAGGAGAATTTAAACACAGAAAAAATGACACATTATACCTTTAATCTAAATGTAATTAAAATATGCTTAGATCAGTTTATACTCCTCTCTGGAAAAGCCTTTACTGGTGTTTAGTATGTATAGCCCTTCAATTACATGTTTTGCACGTGATGTTTCTTTAGTGCGGTTAAGGGAAAACGCCACAAGTCGGTGATCGTGTACTGGTGGAGGCCATCTACAATCCCAACATGCCTTTCAAATGGAATGCCCAGCGCATCCAGACTTTACCTCAGCTGCCCAACCAAACGGTGAGCACATGGTCTAAATGGATCCACGACAACAAGGCTAACAAATACAATCTGGCTCTGTTTACACCTGGTATTAACATTCGCTCTCAGATGGTCTCATTACTGGTGTTCAGATGAGACATTTTACCGCTTACACCTGGTTACCATTTGCCTCCAATGGTTGTTCTGTGATCACTTTTGATGAGGAGATGTGATGTTTTGAGCAGAATGTTCAATTATTTTAGTCAAGTACATGTGTTAAATGAATATCAGATGTGCATGCTTCATCTACAAACTCTACATTTATTTATTTAACAGACAGTCTGTCAAGTCTTTATTTATGAGGTATTTCAAATTGTCTGATAGTGTAGTTATGTAGTTTTAAATCCCTTTTGTTGCACAGTATGTGACTGATTAGAGCTGAATTATGATTATGAGCTGAATAGGTCATTCGCTGTTATCCGGTATGCATCAGGACTAATAAGCATTTTCACTAGGGCTGGGCAAAAATATAGTTATCCAGATGCATCACGATCTCGATTCTTAAATCTCAAGAACAATCTTTCACTCTATGTAGCAACCCTCTCTATAAAGCATACCGAATCTCATGCTATTTGACTAAAATGTCTATGATTCTCCACTGTCTAGTAAATGTTCAGATTTCACTCACCAGTGATTGAGTAGTATAGTGGAGAAGTAAAATGTAGGGAAAAAACAAAAAAATATATATATAATATATGTGTGTGTTTGTGTGTGTGCAACATAATATTATGCAATTTCAAGACATTCATTGATGGAATACACTGAATTTGTAAAATTTATATTTTTGAATTGTACGTAGAAGGGTTGCCTAGAAGGCTCCTGTTTAATTAAGAGCATATGCTGAGAGAATGTATTTTATTTGTAAGAAAAATAGACATTGTAACAGAAATGTACCGATGTGACTTCATATGGAATTGAATCGAGAGCTTGTCAATTGGAATTGAATTGGGAAATCTGTATCAATACCCAGCCCTAGTTTACACTACAAATGCACTATTGTCAGGTGTGTTTCTGACAACCTTTTAATTTGGTTTGATTGATCCAATCACAAAATGTTTTGGACCCCATCATACACAAATATTCACACATATTTAGCACTGTCCACTTCGGATTGGATCATCCAAGATGGATGTTAATACCAGATGTTAACGAGGCCTGTGATATCTTTCTGCTTCCACAGTGTGTCATGACAATGCTGTTGATTCCTTTGTTCTTAATCTCCATGTAGCACCAGCAGCCCCAGCCCTTACCTCAGGTTTCCCCACAGCTGTCCAGCTTTTACTCTGAAGCAGGAATGGCGCTACTCTGACATGCACTCTGCGGTGGATTCAAGACAAAATGTAACCCATGCCAGTTGAACTCTACGCCCCAAATCCTCATCCTCTCCTCCTGCCCTTTATCTTTTGCTTGATCTGCTCCTTCACTCTCCTCTTTCACAAACAGGCTTTAGTCACAAGTCCTTCGGTTTCCGCTCCGCCTGCCCAAGACGAGCCGATGTTGCTGCTTCCCTCCCTGTTTTACAGCTCACAGCTTGTATGTTGGATGCCAATTTTGTAATTACACATTTTCCTTGCAATCCATAGATTGCATTTTTGGCTATTCACGCCTGCTGTGCTATTAATGCATGTTGTCTTGGGAGAAAGATGTAGTTGTATATTTTGTGTTAGCATTCAGTGGGGTTTCAGGTGATTGTCCTGCACCTTTGTTTTAAATTTAATGCAATACCACAGCAAAACAAATATGCTATTTAAGACACTATTTAAAAAGTTCAATACTAGTATAAATATAAACAAATTAAATCAAATTATATAAACAAAGATCCAAATTAAGGAAACAGTCCTTGAAGTTTTTAAGTTACCTAACAGCAGTATTAAGGATTTTAAGTGACCTCCCAGATGCATAAATAAAACTACTTAAATGATTGTATTAGAGTACCAAAAATGCCATACTCACAGGATATGACTGTTCACACTTAGATTTATAAGGCAATCATCATCGTCTTTGTAATTTACAGACTATAGATTTACCAACAAAACTCCCAAGCCAGCTTGATAAAAACACAACCAGAAAGCGCTGTCTTTCTGCTCTTCCTGAAGATCACGTAAAACTCCTAGGCACTCACCATTTTTTCGTTGTGGTGTTTGACATCAATATATCTGAACACAAACATCACACTGAGCAAGTGCATGATGCTGTTTTTTTAACTAAACAATACTTTAACATACCACAGTGTGCATCCTTTTGAAATGCCCCAGAATGCCTGTGCTCTTGCATTTTTGTCTTGAAAGAAAGTGCTCTTTGTGCTTTTTTAAAGAGACTTGAAAACCTATTCTGTCTTTCAGTAGGGGCCAAATGAGGTAAAAGATAACAGCATTGCTGCCATTTCCTCTACCTCCAGCTATTTCTAACCATTTATTTTCTCTTCAATGGATTCAGTGCATCTTGATAACTACTTATGGCACCCTTTTGCTCCCATTCTTTTAAAACAGGTTGCATAAACTTTAGGTATTGTAGGCGGATTAATCTTATTTATTAAAAAGCTTGTTTTATAGCTGCAAGTGGAAAGCTCTTATTTTAATTGTATAACACAATTATTGTACAACAACATGTTTGCGCTTTGTTTTGAAAGACAGCTTTTGTCTCGTGATAGGGCTGGGTGATGTATATCAACAAAAATGTATGAAATGCTGTACTGTGCAAACGTTTTTGCACGTTTTTCAAAAAATAATGACATAAATAGTTTCCATGTATCAATTAATGTCATACAAAGCCAGTTAACATAAACAAGCTAAATCTGGTAAATTGGTGTGACCACCTTTTCCTTTAAAATAGCACCAATTGTCCTAGGTACACCTAGACACAGTTTTTGTTGGTTGTTGGCAGATAGGATGTTCCAAGACTGACTCGATGTTACGTGGGGGCTCTGCCATCTATTGCAGGGCTCCCTGTTCTTCTAATATATTCTATTTGCAAAAGGAACATTTGGGTGTCTAAAATGTATATTTCCTATTGACACACTTAAGCTGAAGGTATAAATAACCATCTTAAGACAAATGTTTTTGTGAAACATCTCATGTGCAAAGACTTTTGCACAGTACTGTATACTCAATATTTTTTGTTGGCAATATAAAATTAACCAATATAATGAGTATCACAATAATTTGAATGCACTTTTTGTATGACCATTATGTTTTTTAGAGACTGTTTTAGCCTTATGATATTACTAGGACAGGTATTATAACCTGTTTAGAACCTCTGTAGCAAATGTGCAGAAGTTGCTGAAAATGCATTTAAGTTTTGCAAACAAAATTTGTATTGAAGTTTGTCTGAAATTATGGTTCTTTTGATTGGATAAAATCATCCTTTTTAGCTGTATTAACCAGCCCTATTCTCAAGCATTAGTTGATTGTAATGATATCAAGATCATGCTCTGTCATCTTGAAGATTCTACTTGGCAGCAAACCCATCTCTTCTGGCGTGGTCTCTGTGTATTTTAGAGTCAGCAACCAGGCCCAAACATGATGAAACCTGGTCCCACCATGATGCAGTCTCTACCCCCTCCCACCACGTTCAGTGTCCCGGCCCAAGGGCCACCTCCATCTCTTCTGCAGGCCCAGCTCTCTGCAGCCTCTCTGGCCCCACTGCTGCAGAATCCACCTCAGCCACTGCTTCCCCAGCCACCCCCTAAAGGTACATTAACACCCCTTTGGCTTTCACAGTGCCACAATTCTACAGAATAGAATGTAATCTTTCTCTCTGCTGTGTGTAGATTCTGTGTTCTCAGGGGGTTTACTGCAGCCCCCAGTGCGGATGATGCCTCAGCCACAACAAGTAAGGCGTGTGGACCCCTCTACCCGCTTCCCCAGTCGCAGTGACCGACCAGAGCTCATCCTGAGGAAGGATGACCGCAGGTATTGAAGTATATGCTCATATCATGCAAAATCCATTCCTTGAGATATTGTGAATATTTTGAATTGCTCGAATTTGTCTGTTTTTCTAGTAGGGAGAGAGAGAGAGAGCGGAGAAGATCAAGAGAACGTTCACCCACAAGGAAACGTTCTAGAGATCGGTCTCCTCGAAGGGAACGTTCTCCAAGACGGCCACGTAGAGTGGTACCACGATATACTGTGCAGTTCTCCAAATTCTCCCTTGATGGGTAGGTTTTATGTTTCAGAACAAGAATCTTGAGTTGCAAATGAACTTTTTTGTCCCATACAAACAACAATTTTAAATGTATTTAGTTAGTTTTCTAAAAATACACCATCAGATATGTTAAATATGTATTGTCCAGTATAACTGTACATGAAGTATACGCCTTTGTTATGACTCTTTATGTTCTGTTCTCGGCAGTTCAAACTGTGATATGATGGAGCTACGACGCAGGTATCAGAGCCTCTACATCCCTAGCGACTTTTTTGATGCTGTGTTTACCTGGGTGGATGCTTTCCCCCTATCTCGACCTTTTACATTTGGAAACTATTGTAACTTCCACATCATGCATAAAGAGGTGGACTCTCTGGTGAAGAACACAGCTGTGCTGGACCGCCTGATGCCAATCATACCTACAGCGCAAAGGTAAATCCACACAAACATCCGTCAATTATGGTAATCTTTTTGGTAATTGATCTGCTAATACTCAGTAAACTTCCTGTCAGGTATTATTCTGTGTTCCTTTACATCATGCTGTCTTTTTAATCTCCATGTATGATTAATATTGATTACTGTTATAGGTGATGTTGCTGGCCAACCCTAGTCTAGATGAGCTGTATCATAAGTCATGTGCTCTGGCAGAAGATCCAGCAGAGCTGAGAGACACCTTCCAGCATCCTGCTCAGCCTCATCAAGGTACAGCTCTCTGAGTAAAACAAAAAACTTAAAGCAAGCTTTTGTTTGTGCCATGTTATGTAACATTAACTTATGTTACAAATGAAAATTGTTTTGCACTTGATATACTGTAGTATTTCACTGGATTAGATGACATCAAAGTGTTAGGAACTATTATTACCAGCTAACCATTTTTCATTATATTAAGAATTATATGCAACAGTAACCACCCACTTTCCAAATAGCCTTGGTTTTAGGAAGTACTTTTCCTGTTTATTTTCACCATAGTCATTTAAAAAAAAAAATCCTTTAGGCCTTGAATCGAACCAACCAGCACAGAGATGAGTAAAAAGAAAATACTTGATAAGCTGGAAAAAAGTCAATGGTACGAGACTTTGACTCCATTAGTTGTGAAGGAATGACTTAACTACATATTACATAAAGCATTGCAAATTATATTGCTACAACAAAAACTAGTGGTCCACGATATATCCCCGTGGTCAATAAATCGGCAGATATTTGGTATTTTTTTAATTATCGGCATAGGCCGATAAATATTCCTGTGTGGCCAATTCGTTTCTTAAGCTGAGATGGTGCCAATAATTGCCTGCTTGCATATGAAGGAGTCATCTGAGATAGGTAAATGACCAATCACAGTTCGTCTTGTTGCTATGTGGCATCGCACACAACGGTCTCACATATCAGAACCACGACAGACGCCAGTATTAGCTCATGACATCTAAGGTGTTTCATTCTCTCTTCTCAACAGTTCCCTGTAACTGTAAACTGTCTTGTCTAATGATAAAAAGTCAAATATCAATAAAACCTCTATCATAAACCATCTGCATATATGCGGATATCTTATGGACCTTGGATGGACTCTCGAGTCAGTTTGACCTGTTTGAACTTTTAACACTGAATTACAACAACTTTTAAAGCAATCTCTGTAACTTTCTTTTGTTAATAAAAAACAAAATGTTATTAATGAGAGAGTGCAACAAAAATCCATCTTCCAAACCATGTCTTTACCCAAAGACACTTTGATAAACCTGTAATAATGCTTTATTTACACGCCCGTGCGTGTCACATCATATCCGTACACAGAGAAAATAAGATCCGGCTGCTGTAGCGTGTGTGTGGGAGTAGTGTGACGCTGAAAGTTTGATGTCACAATGAACAAGAAAAATTTTCCATGAATCATTCAAAACTGCAAACCTCAGGGGAATCACCGGTTGTAAAATAAAAAACCCACAAACAGAGCAGAGTCTACAAGCAAAAAGGGAAAGAGACAGAGTCCGTAATAAAACCTGAATCTACATCAGCTTGGCTTTTCAGAGGTGGTGACAACTCTGAGATCTGAAAGGATTTAAAAGTGCCCCAGAGATGGATTTTTTTCTTACTCACAGGTTAGATGTTTTATTGATATTTTTTATGTATAGTTGTGTAATCACACACACACACATCTGTGTGTGTGTGTTTGTAGTGAAACACAATAATTACACTAATCGTGCAGAACTTTTCACTTGCTAGGGCACGTGTGTATTTTTCTTTATAACGGAAATGATTTATATAAATAAATCCTTTAGTCCTAGGCTTGCCAAGGACATGCGTGTCTTGAAATGATGTTGACGACTTTTTGATAGCATTGACAATCTATAAATGAGTTACCATAATTTCCGGACTATAAGTCGCAACTTTTTTCCCACGCTTTGAACCTCAGCGGCTTAAACAACAATGCGGCTAATATATGGATTTTTCCTCGCTTTCAAATTTTATTTAAAAAATAAAATAAAACATTCTGTGACGTGCTCAGTTTTTTGGCGGCATGAAGCTTTCATTAGACCAATGAAATTGCCGAACGGGTTAAGGTCAAACAACTTTTTTGTTTACTGTTTAGATTAAATCGAAGGCTCAAACTTCCCATCATTCTGATTACGGTAGTCATTTTGTCACCCTCAAGACACGGAGAAATGCATATGATGCAGCTTTCAAGTTGAAGGCGATTGATCTGGCTGTTGGAAAAGGAAATAGAGCTGCTGCACGGGAGACGTTGGAAACAGCAGCGTGATGAATTGACTCAGTGCAAAAAGACAACTAAAGCTGAGGCTATTCAACTCCGACATCGAAGGAGATGACTTCAGTGGTTTCATGTGCACAAGAGGAGGAAGATAGTGACCAATGACTTTCTTGCTAGGCTACTGTTTACTGCAAATTTTTTATTTTTTGTTACAAGCCGTGTGTGGCAGCGGGGGCGTGGTCTAGCGCCCGTCCGGGAGAGAAAAGCGGTAAGGGCGCTTACACCTGAGCTAATGTCTAACACCTGTGTCTAATTTCAGTAAGCGTGGGGAGAGCGGTATAAAAAGGCAGCAGAGAGAGAGAGAGAGAGAGTGAGTGAGTGAGTGACAGACACACACACGTCAGTCTAGTGTTGGCGTATAGAAGTCCAAGAATTGAGAAACTTTATGAAATTGATTGTAAACATTGCTGTGGCCAGTAAAGGCCTTACCTGGAACGCCAAGTGCCCTGCTTCACGTGTCCTCTTGGGAAAACTGTCACACTGGCACCAGTGTGACAGTTTTCAGCACTTGATGTAATGCCCTTACCGCTTTCTCTCCGGACGGGCGCTTGACCACGCCCCGCTGCCACACCGTGTTTCGTTAAAGCCTATTTATTTTTGTTACAAGTCGTGTTTCGTTAAAGCCTGTGTAAAGTTCATTTGTTTCAAGGTAGGCACCTGCGCTTATAGACAGGTGCGGCTTATTTATGTTCAAAATAATATTTTTTTAAATTCAGTGGGTGCGGCTTATATTCAGGTGCGCTCAATAGTCCGGAAATTACGGTAATATAATGGTCTTTTTGGCCAGAATATCCTGCAGTTATAAAAACTTTAGAACATTTGACCTTATCAGACTAACAATTGTTATGTCTAATGTTAACGAATGTTGCCTAACTTTTGTAACATAATTTATTTCAAAAACATCAAGGTTTACAATAAGTCAAAACAACAGCATAAGAAATGGCACTTATCTGCTCAGGTGACATGTTTTCGGATATCTTTCTTTCGTTATTTATTTGTCTTTTATATTTGTATTTATCGCTCTGAAAATATGTCCTGTATTCATATGTACACCAGTGCCTCGAACCACATTCATTTGCACAGTGTAGCAGAGCCAATGCACAACTTATGTCATTTTCAAAACAATGTTCTTCTGCAAGAGACATGCAGTTTTATTTTTTTTAACCGCTAGAGGGCCAAAAGTTACATAGTGTAGCTTTAAGTTTCAGCCTGAAACTTCATCTGAACCTTGCAATGTAATTTTATTACATTTCATGTATTTATAAACAAAGCTACAAAATAAAGTCCCTATTTTGTACCTCCAGTTTAATTTCACCCAGATCATAGAAAAACGTACGAGAAAGCTGAAAAATGGTAGAAAAGTTTTAAGTGTTATTATGTAAACTCACACTCATAATTTCACACACCCCTCCAAAATCACAATCATACACAAACACACTGGCGGACAAAAGTTTGGAAAGAAATTGGTACTTTTATTCACCAAAGTGGCATTCAACTGATCACAGTGTATTGTTAGGACATTAATAACTTGAAAAATGACTATTACAATTTGAACTTAAACTACTTCAATGAGTTCTCATTAAAATATCCTCCACGTGCAGCAATGACAGCTTTGCAGATCCTTGTGGCTGTCTTGTCGGGCACTTCTCACGCACCTTACAGTCTAGCTGATCCCACAAAAGCTCAATTATCTTTTTGATTTTCTGTTTCAAAAGTGTCTTTCTTTGCAATTCTTCCCATAAGGCCTGCACCCCTGAGTCTTCTCTTTACTGTTGTACATGAAACTGGTGTTGAGCGGGTAGAATTCAATGAAGCAGTTTCTCAAACTAGAGACTCTAATATACTTATCCTCTTGTTTAGTTGTACATCTGGGCCTTCCACATCTCTTTTTGTCCTTGTTCGAGCCAGTTGTCCTTTGTCTTTGAAGATTGTAGTGTACACCTTTTGTATGCAATTTTCATTTTTTTGGCAATTTCAAGCATTGTATTGCCTTTATTCCTCAAAACAATGATTGACTGATGAGTTTCTAGAGAGTTGTTTCTTTTTGCAATTTTGTCCTAATATTGACCTTAAGACATGCCAGTCTATTGCATACTGTGGCAACTCAAAAACAAAGACAATGTTATGCTTCATTTAATCGAACCAAATAGCTTTCAACTGTGTTTGATTATAATGGCAAGCAATTTTCTTGTACCAAATTAGCAGTTTATCAGGATTACTCAAGGATAAATTGTTGGATTGATGACTGCTGGAAATGGGGCCTTTCTAGATTAGATAAAAAATGACTTTCTTTCAAATAGTGATGGTGCTGTTTTTAAAAAAAAATATTATATCCCCTTTGCTCCCAATTTAGAATACCCAATTCCCACTACTTAGTAGGTCCTCGTGGTGGTGCGGTTACTCACCTCAATCCTGGAGGTGGGGGACAAGTCTCAGTTGCCTCCTCTTCTGAGACCGTCAATCCATGCATTTTATCACATGGCTCATCGTGGCATGGCACTGCAGTGATTCTCGCATGTGGAGGCTCATGCTACTTATCATGCTCCCTTGAACCCCTTATTGCTAACACACGGAGGTGACCCCTTGTGACTCTACCCACCCTAGCAACTAAAAATATAACACAGTTTTGATATATTTGGGATTTTGTTTAGTCACAACATAATTCCTATAGTTCCATTTATGTTATTCCATAGTTTTGATGACTTTACTATTATTCTAAAATGTGAAACAAAAATTATAATAATGAGCAAGTGTTTCAAAACGCTTGACTGGTAGTGTGTGTGTGTGTGTGTGTGATATATGTATATGTATGTATATGTGTGTGTGTGTGTGTGTGTGTGTGTGTGTGTGTGTGTGTGTGTGTATAAAAATAATAATAATAAACACACACATTTAAAACTATAAGTCCCTCTCCATTGACCCTCCCCGAGAGCCTCCAAAAATGCCAAATTGCTGCCCCACTTTTTTTCAAACAACTCCCGGTTGTCTAGCCTTCTATACGCCACCTCCTTAAATAGGTATTAAACGATTAGTCGCTCAAAGGTGAAAATATAATATCGTTGATAAAAATCAGCTTACACCTGGCTGAGGGAGAGAAAGAAATACACAACTCACAGTCCACATGCACTCTAAACTTTCCAAAAAGCTTCAGCTGATGTAGATCAC
>NW_026266230.1:0-45049 GCF_025860055.1 Xyrauchen texanus
GCGTTTAGCTATATTTATTTAATTATATTGGTGGTGGTTCTAAAAATCACAAATCCGATCATTTACTCGGTTTGCGGCACTTTACAGTATAGAACTTCGTATATGCAACTTAAATGTCTGCCCTTAGCCACTGCCTGGTAATATTTCAGATTTCACTCACCAGTTCAGCACGTTCAGCGTCCTTTCACAGCGTGTTTATAGTAAAAGTTTGGTTTGCCTTAATGTGTGTCCAAAGATAAGATCCATGTATCATCTTTATTACCCTCTTTGGTCTTTACAGGTAGATATCGATAAAAAAAAAAGAAAGATAAAATTAGATTTTAAATTAGAAACTTCTAGATAAAATTAGTATACATTTACTATAGTAATTAATACTCTGACACTAATTTGGGCAAAGCGCACTAATGACTTCTTTAAGACTTGAAGCTAAAAGTTGACGATTTGTAAATTGACTTGGACTTGACTTGGGACTTGCCTGCCTTGACTTGGGACTTGCCTGCCTTGACTTGGGACTTGCCTGCCTTGACTTGGGACTTCACTCGGGACTTTAATGCAATGACTTGAGACTTACTTGTGACTTGGAAAACAATGACTTGGTCCCACCTCTGCAAGTTGGACACGTGGAGAGTTGCAATGTCAAGTCACTTTTTCTGGTTGACTGTAACTTCTATATTATGTCTTTGACGGGCATAAAAACAAAAAATCATTGAAAAGTCAAAAAATGCTTTCATTGTTCAACCTTATATTATTTTTATTATTTATTATTATTTTTTGGCTGTTCATGTTCTGCAATTTTGGACACAATTTAATGTAAGACCTTGGCATGATTATTAATAAAAAAAATAAATAAAAAAAAAGTTATCTTTAAGGAAATCTGAATTGATGTGTTGTTATTGTAATCGATGACTCAGCGAGTGAACCGTGAATGGGCTTTATTGGATTTCGCAGATTTCATTTCAAAGGGCAAAACGCCCCTAACAAGTGTGTCATCTCATTATCGTGGCAAGATTCGATGCCGTTTTTATTCTTAAAAGTTTTTCAAGTCCTTCGGTTATTTTCTGATGCATTTGTTTTTGGAACAATTTCTTTAATAGGCTATATTTACTGGACTCAAGTCTGCTCTGCTCATAACACAATAATCTCCTCCTCACAAGCATGCCCCGATAAGTTTCATGAAATGATAATAATAATAAAGGATTGAGTTTATCCCACCCAACAATTCCTACAAAAACATTTCAGCGTTCTTGTGAAAAATGCGTTCATTACCACGTCTCCATTACAGTCGTATTCATGCAAATCTTAAAGGCGTGCATGTGACATTTTTAAACCACTCACAACCTACGTGCAAAAGACTCTTCTACCTTTTCAGCGCTACATTTCCATTGCTCTCTTCTTCTGTTCATCTCTGCTCGTCACATGAATGCAGGCGAATTCTGAATTCGATGACACCAAGCTTGGCAAAATCGGACCGACCGTCCTAAAGATTTATCTGTGAAACAATCCAGCCAATCAGATTCGATATGCAAATGAGGGTGGACATAATGAGGGTGGAAGTCGTTTTTACCTCTATACCTACAGACTTTTTAACCCCAGAGGGCTAGGGGTTAGGGTCAACTAGTGATTTAACCCCAACTAACCCCAGCGGACTGGGGCTAACCCTAGTGGACTGATGGAGAATTACACTTTACTACTTACAAATTTAAACCTATGCAATATTTGAAGCAGTTTATTTTCAAAACATTTTGTTTTCTACAAAATATCCTTCTGTTATTTGTTTTTCATTTATTTCATTTTTGGAAACATATCTTTGATCAAATTAACTGGACTCAAAAATACTCCTCACATACAAGTAAAAAGAAATATTGTGAAATAATAATAATAATGATAAAAAAGTTTAAACATTATTTAAAAGCTTTATTAGTTAGTTAGTTAATTAGTTACATAGAGACACACAAAACCAGACACAGACAGACAGACAGACAGACTGATAGATAGACAGAGAGACAGACAGACAGATAGTCAAGTCAATTTTATTCAGTATAGCGCCTTTCACAACACACATCGTTTCAAAGCAGCTTTACAGAAGATCAGCATTAACAGGCGATAAAACTGTAATGTCGATGAATCATCATTGTGCAATTAGATAAAATACGATTCTTAATCGTGTTTAAAAATAATTAAATAATAATTGTATTAATAACCCCAGTGAGCAAGCTGTAGGCTGACTGTGGCAAGGAACACAAAACTCCATAAGATGTGGATTAATGGAGAAAAATAACCTTGGGAGAAACCAGACTTACTGTGGGGGCCAGTTCCCTCTGGCTAACATCATGAATATAATGTAAATATTACTTGTGTATAGTTAAAATCATGGTTTAAAATTATTAAACTAAGTAAGGGTTAAGGGTCATTGTTTAAACATTGATTGTGTTTGAACTGTAAGATTAATGACCACAGGCTTTGAAGTCCATCTAGATTAATTGCAGAAGTTCACATAGATGCAATTGTCCTTGTTAATTGGCTGATGAAGGCTTTTGTTGGCAATAGCTAGTCTATGCATTCCATTTCAAGATCGTAGTCCATCAATAGACCGAGGTGATGCAGGTTGGAGTTGGTATCAGTTCATCCTCTGAAGTCCATCATAATAGACCGAAGTGATGTTTGGCTGGCACCGGCTGCATTTAGTCATCATCATTCAGCGACATGAAGCAGTGGAGTCCAACACGAAGCAGGAATGGTGCTGGATCCAGCCGATTCTGGTGACCTCAGGATAGGAGTCCCGAGGTTGAGACAAGGAAACAAATAAAAAGATGTAAGCATAGATGCCATAAAATGTATTGCAGAGTTAGAGATCATGATCACTGTTTCTGGTTCGGAGACCCAACTAAAGCAGCCTAATTGTGGGTTGGAGGATAAATTAGGTGTATGTCTGGCTAAATAGATGAGTCGTTAGTCTAGACTTAAACTGAGAGGGTGTGTCTGCATCTCGAACAGTGTTTGGGAGACTATTCCATAGTTTAGGAGCCAAATATGAAAAGGATCTACCTCCTTTTGTGGATTTTGATATTCTAGGAACTATTAACAGGCCAGAATTTTGCGATCGTAATGAGCGTGATGGAATATAAGCGTGACAGAAGATCATTTAAGTACTGTGGAGCTAGACCATTCAAAGCTTTGTATGTAGTTAACAGAATTTTAAAATGCTGATGCATTTTGAACCAATTGAAGTTTATTTATTGATCTTGCTGGACATCCTCCCAGTAATGCATTACAATAATCTAGTCTTTAGGTCATGAGCGCATGAATTAGTTTTTCGGCATCAGCAACAGAGAGCATATGCCTTCATTTAGCACTATTTCTGAGGCGGAAGAATGCTGTGCTACAAACATCTGTAATTTGATTTTCAAAGGACAGATTGTATCAAACATAACACCTAAGTTTTTCACTGTTGAAGATGATGTAACAGAACATCCATCTAGAGTCAAATTATATTTTAGCGGCTTATTTTTAGAGGTTTTTGGTCCAATAATTAGAACCTCTGTTTTGTCAGAATTGAGTAGAAGGAAATTTCTGGCCATCCAATCTTTTATTTAATTGATACACTCTGCTAATTTTGAGAATTGTGAAATCTCATCAAGTTTTGAAGAAATATAAAGTTGTGTATCGTCAGCATAGCAGTGGAAACATATTCCACGATTCCTGATAATATCTCCCAGGGAAGCATATACATGGAGAAAAGCAGAAGCCCTAAAACTGATCCCTGTGGCACTCCATATTTAACTTTTGTTTGGTTTGACGATTCCTCATTTACATAGACAAAGTGGTAGTGGTCTGCTAAATATGACCTAAACCATGCTAATGCAACTCCACAAATTCCAACATAATTCTCCAGCCTATTCAAGAGAATGTACGTGATCTATCGTGTCGAATGCAGCACTTAGATCTAAAACTACTAGAAGAGAAATGCAGCCGCGATCAGATGATAGATAGATAGATAGATAGATAGATAGATAGATAGATAGATAGATAGATAGATAGATAGATAGATAGATAGATAGATAGATAAGACAGATAGATAGAAAGAAAAGACAGACATATAGATAGACAGACAGACAGACAGACAGACAGACAGACAGATAGAATACATACATAGACAGACAGATAGACAAACAGACAGAGATAGATAGAAAAGACAGATAGACAGACAGATAGATAGATAAGACAGACAGACACAAAGACAGACTGACAGACAGATAGATAAGACAGATAGATAGAAAGAAAAGACAGACATATAGATAGACATATAGATAGACATATAGATAAACAGAATAGATAGATAGATAGATAGATAGATAGATAGATAGATAGATAGATAGATAGATAGATAGATAGATAGATAGATAGATAGATAGATAGATAGATAGGATACATACATACATACATACATACATACATAGACAGACAGATAGACAGACAGACAGATAGATAGACAAAGAGACAGACAGTGAATAGATAGATAGACAGAGAGCGGAGAGAGACAAAAAGTGGTGTAACATGTGCTCTCTTAGGTTCATTAAAGACCAGAAGTGCTGCTGCATTCTGGATCATTTGGAGAGGTCTAATAGCACATGCAGGAAGGCCTGCAATGAGAGCGTTACAGTAGTCCAGTCTAGTTATGACAAGGCTGACTGAGCGAGCAGTTGTGTGGCATGTACAGAGAGGAAGGATCTTATCTTCCTGATATTGTCGAGTGTAAATCTACATGATCTTGCAGTCTTTGAAATGTGGTCAGTGAAATTTAGCTCATCATCAATGGTTACCCTAGATTTCTGACCGTTTTGGAAGGTGAAACTGTAGTTGGACCCAGCTGCACGGTGATGTTGTGTTCAACAGCAGGGTTGGCTGGAAAGACAAGGAGTTCGGTCTTGGCTGAGTTGAGTTGAATGTGGTGTTCCTTCATCCAGGCTGAGATGTCTGCCAGACAGGCAGCGATTCGAGCAGTCACTGTGGTGTCGTTGGGCTGGAAAGACAAGTAGAGTTAGCGTGTCATCAGCATAGCTGATAGATAGATAGATAGATAGATAGATAGATAGATAGATAGATAGATAGATAGATAGATAGATAGATAGATAGACAGACAGACAGACAGACAGACAGACAGACAGACAGACAGATAGATAGATAAGACAGATAGATAGAAAGAAAAGACAGACATATAGATAGACAGACAGACAGACAGACAGACAGACAGATAGATAGATAGATAAGACAGATAGATAGAAAGAAAAGACAGACATATAGATAGACAGACAGACAGACAGACAGACAGACAGACAGATAGATAGATAGAATACATACATAGACAGACAGATAGACAAACAGACAGAGATAGATAGAAAAGACAGACAGACAGACAGACAGACAGACAGATAGATAGATAGATAAGACAGATAGATAGAAAGAAAAGACAGACATATAGATAGACAGACAGACAGACATATAGACAGACAGACAGACAGACAGATAGATAGATAGATAAGACAGATAGATAGAAAGAAAAGACAGACATATAGATAGACAGACAGACAGACAGACAGACAGACAGACAGACAGATAGATAGAATACATACATAGACAGACAGATAGACAAACAGACAGAGATAGATAGAAAAGACAGATAGACAGACAGACAGATAGATAGATAAGACAGACAGACACAAAGACAGACTGACAGACAGATAGATAGAAAGAAAAGACAGACATATAGATAGACATATAGATAAACAGAAAGATAGACAGATAGACAGATAGATAGATAGATAGATAGATAGATAGATAGATAGATAGATAGATAGATAGATAGATAGATAGATAGATAGATAGATAGGATACATACTTACATAAATACATACATAGACAGACAGATAGACAGACAGACAGATAGATAGACAAAGAGACAGACAGTGAATAGATAGATAGACAGAGAGTGGAGAGAGACAAAAAGTGGTGTAACATGTGCTCTCTTAGGTTCATTAAAGACCAGAAGTGCTGCTGCATTCTGGATCATTTGGAGAGGTCTAATAGCACATGCAGGAAGGCCTGCAATGAGAGCGTTACAGTAGTCCAGTCTAGTTATGACAAGGCGACTGAGCGAGCAGTTGTGTGGCATGTACAGAGAGGAAGGATCTTATCTTCCTGATATTGTCGAGTGTAAATCTACATGATCTTGCAGTCTTTGAAATGTGGTCAGTGAAATTTAGCTCATCATCAATGGTTACCCCTAGATTTCTGACCGTTTTGGAAGGTGAAACTGTAGTTGGACCCAGCTGCACGGTGATGTTGTGTTCAACAGCAGGGTTGGCTGGAAAGACAAGGAGTTCGGTCTTGGCTGAGTTGAGTTGAATGTGGTGTTCCTTCATCCAGGCTGAGATGTCTGCCAGACAGGCAGCGATTCGAGCAGTCACTGTGGTGTCGATTGGGCTGGAAAGACAAGTAGAGTTAGCGTGTCATCAGCATAGCTGATAGATAGATAGATAGATAGATAGATAGATAGATAGATAGATAGATAGATAGATAGATAGATAGATAGATAGACAGACAGACAGACAGACAGATAGATAGATAGACAGACAAAGAGACAGACAGACAGACAGACAGACAGATAGATAGATAGATAGACAGACAAAGAGAGACAGACAGACAGACAGACAGACAGATAGATAGATAGATAGATAGATAGATAGATAGACAGATAGATAGATAGATAGATAGACAGACAAAGAGACAGACAGACAGACAGACAGACAGACAGATAGATAGACAGACAAAGAGACAGACAGACAGACAGACAGACAGACAGATAGATAGATAGACAGACAAAGACAGACAGACAGACAGACAGACAGACAGACAGATAGATAGATAGATAGACAGACAAAGAGACAGACAGACAGATATATAGATAGATAGATAGATAGATAGATAGATAGATAGATAGATAGATAGATAGATAGATAGATAGATAGATAGATAGATAGATAGATAGATAGATAGATAAGACAGACAAAGAGACAGACAGACAGACAGACAGACAGACAGACAGACAGATAGATAGATAGATAAGACAGACAGACAGATATTTAGGTAGATAGAAAGATAGATTTACGACTTGCAGATACAAATATATACACACATATACACATAGTGAATTTATTTTGATTAGTTATTTTTATATTTGTTAAACTAAATGTAATTATAGATTAAGGTGTAGTTCTTTTTACACAGCCTCTGCTTTGGCAATACTGTATCGTTTATATTCATGCCAATAAAGACCCTTTGAATTGTATTGAATTGAATAGTGGACATATTGAAAACTGCACTGTGCAAAACTGCTAAAAAGTGGATATTTTAACAGAGAATCACAGACAGTTTCAATGCTGAACCTTTAGGGGGCGTCCACGTGTTTTTAAACATGCAGATTTTATAAATAAATATATGGCCAGTTAAATGGACAGCCTTTGCGGTCTCTCATCCGTGTCTAGAAAAGCACTTCATAAATTAAATGAATTATTACTATTATTAATGTTATTATTAGTAGTATTATAGTTTTCTTGTTATTATCCTTATAAGTCCATCAATACAATTTTCTCGTGTTATTGTATAATTCCACCTGAATTATTCACTTTAATACTGTGCTTGCAAAATTTAGAATGACATTAAAAATCATTTCTGCAACAGTACATCTCAGATGTAAAAACTCTTTATCATTTGTGAGCACTTTTCCATAGACTCACATTGTATACCAGTGGGGAAACAATAAAGGGCCAAGGAGTGCGTTTTAGGCAGCTGTGTTGGCTCTGAACGGCGATCGTTCCCAAACTTTGCACACACAATCGGGGTCTTTCCACGAGAAACATATTACACTTTTGTGTGCCCAGGCCCAGGGAACACATTTTATTACAGTAATAATATGCTTAATATAGTCTGATTCTATTAAGCCTCTGTTAAATGATTACATTTAAGGCACGCGCGTTGGCTCTGAGCAGCGATCGTTCCCAAACTTTGCACACACAATCGGGGTCTTCCACGAGAAACATATTACACTTTTGTGTGCCCAGCCCCATGGGAACCCGTTTTATTACAGTCAAAATATGCTTAATATAGTCGAGCCTATATAAAGCCTCTGTGAAAGGAGTACGTTTTAGGCGGCGTGTTGGCTACTGAGCAGCGATCGTTCCCAAACTTTGCACACGCTATCGGGGTCTTTCCACGAGAAACATATTACACTTTTGTGTGTCCGCCCCAGGGAACCCCTATTATTACCGTATAAATATGCTTAATATGGTCGGGCCAATATAAAGCCTCTGTGAAAGGAGCACGTTTTAGGCGCCGTGTTGGCTCTGAGCGGCGATCGTTCCCAAACTTTGCACACGCTATCGGGGTCTTTCCACGAGAAACATATTACACTTTTGTGTGTCCGCCCCAGTGGAACCGTTTTATTACATTTATGCTTAATATAGGCGGCATGCTTAATATGGAGTGGTGGTGGTGGTGTAGTGGACTAAAGCACATCACTGGTAATCAGAAGGTTGCTGGTTCGATCCCCACAGCCACTACCATTGTGTCCTTGAGCAAGACACTTAATCCAAGTTGCTCGGGGAATTGTCCCTGTAATAAGTGCACTGTAAGTCAGCTTTGGATAAAAGCGTCTGCCAAATGCATAAATGTAAATGTCAATTTCTGCTTGGCACCGCTGAGGTCACAAAAGAGCTGCAGCTAGCATGTCAGGGAGTCACTTTACCTGATCGAGCTCACTCACAGACTGTGTCTGACCGCATGGCTACCTGTCGGTGCATCACAAAATGGGTGGTTTTCATCCCTATATCCCATAACCTAACCTAACTTCTTAACATAACCAACTTCTAAGCTAATAAAAGTCAAATGTATCATCAAGGCACCATGCTTACGCAAATTAAGATTGCATCACTTTATTCATCTTTAACTGTAAACTTAACCAACTTCTGAACATGACACATTTCCAAACTAAATGCAAGTCACACTGATCAAAAAGACACAACATTTACACAATATAGAGCAAGTTAGACCGTAGGAGAAGTCTGTATTTGAGTCTAAATCAAAACTCTTAAGACCGATCGAGGACAAAGCCAATCAGACAGCTAGAGGATCACATATAGAACACGTATACAACGTTTAAAAAAAAATCGGACCAACGGAACCAAAGTTAAAGAAGATGGCGTGTTTGCCATCGGTGGTTTCTATCCTCTGTCCTGCTCTGGCCTGACCGAGGGCTGCCACGGGCCCCAAAACACTCCACTCAAACCTCGCCGATCGACTCCAAGCGCCCCCAAGCAGCTCCTAGCACGGTCCCCGGGCGCCACCGGGACGCCAGCGGAAACCAACCACGCTGTCAAATTCCGCTACAGCACGCACCATATATAATGCGGGCCATAGCGAAGCCCGTATCTCCATGGCGTACCTCCCAGAGTCACGGGGCCAATGCTGGTCTTCTCGGCAACCCCAGGCCCACACCGCCAGCACCTTCAGAACAGCAGCCACCCACAGACAAACATTTTTCTATAGACTGACATTGTATGGACTGCCGCCAGCGGCGGGGCCAAGCTATTACCACGTGCTGGTGGTTGGGAGCAGAGGGATTCAAGCCTTTAAGTTGCATTTTTAAACTTTGAAGGGTCGTTACAAATGTAAATCTTTGTGCGCTCCCTAGGCGTTTACAATTCGAGAGCCCGCTGGTGGATTGTTCCCTTCAATCGATTCCTTGAGTTTTCTTCAGTTGGTCTTAAAAAGGCTTTGAAGTGTGAAAACCCGTCGTAAAACCACAAAGTTACAATTTTAACTCACTGGAGCCTCAGCCATTTCACGTATCGCTATTTATTGTTATTATATTGTTTTTAAAGCTCCTCTTGTCACAATAAAATTCATCATCCCTTCACTTGTGAACTCATTTCTAAAATGCAACGGTTATCCGGCTTCATCAAGTTGGCAGAGGTGTGGACTCGAGTCGCGTGACTTGGACTTGACTTGGACTTGACTCGGACTCGAGTCACTAATTTGATGACTTGCGACTCGACTTCGATAGAATTAAAAAGACTTGCGACTCGACTTAGACTTTGACAGCAATGATTGCAACTTGACTTGGACTTCAGCCGTCTGACTTGGAAATACTTATACTTTTTAAAACCAAAGATAAGAGTTGTATAATTAAAAATGTGCAGTAAATCAACGATTAATTTCCCAAATAGACGATTCATTTGATTTTCAAATCTGCATTTCAACGCTCCATATTCAACCAATCAGCTTCCACGAAAGCTGGACCAAGTTTGAAGACGCATGGCATTTAAGGACTAGGACACAGCAAAAATTATACCAAAGGTGATATAATTGGGATATATTGAATACAGCGTTAAAGGCAACAAAAGGATTGCGACATGTAGAACCTGTGGTTACAAAATTACAGACACCTCGTCGACAACGTCCAATTTTGTGAGGAATCTGAAAATCCACAGACAGAGGTAAGTTGATTTACAGGCTAACAAAGTCTGCATATTGAACCGCAAACTTTTACTGCGGTCGGTAGCATTTAACGTTTTATAGCAATTGGTGTAATGGACAAAATCTTCCCGGTGTTTTATTACCCTGTTGTATGACCTCGATAAAGGAACGCCATTTATTGTGACCACACACGTTGGTGCTTTTTGAGCATAACTGGTTAAAATGTGCATGTAAACACACTCATTCTTTTCTTGGACGTGCTGGTCCTCTGTCACAGCGTTTAGCTATATTTATTTAATTATATTGGTCGTGGTTCTAAAAATCACAAATCCGATCATTTACTCGGTTTGCGGCACTTTACAGTATAGAACTCGTATATGCAACTTAAATGTCTGCCCTTAGCCACTGCCTGGTAATATTTCAGATTTCACTCACCAGTTCAGCACGTTCAGCGTCCTTTCACAGCGTGTTTATAGTAAAAGTTTGGTTTGCCTTAATGTGTGTCCAAAGATAAGATCCATGTATCATCTTTATTACCCTCTTTGGTCTTTACGGGTAGATATCGATAAAAAAAAAGAAAGATAAAATTAGATTTTAAATTAGAAACTTCTAGATAAAATTAGTATACATTTACTATAGTAATTAATACTCTGACACTAATTTGGGCAAAGCGCACTAATGACTTCTTTAAGACTTGAAGCTAAAAGTTGACGATTTGTAAATTGACTTGGACTTGACTTGGGACTTGCCTGCCTTGACTTGGGACTTGCCTGCCTTGACTTGGGACTTGCCTGCCTTGACTTGGGACTTCACTCGGGACTTTAATGCAATGACTTGAGACTTACTTGTGACTTGGAAAACAATGACTTGGTCCCACCTCTGCAAGTTGGACACGTGGAGAGTTGCAATGTCAAGTCACTTTTTCTGGTTGACTGTAACTTCTATATTATGTCTTTGACGGGCATAAAAAACAAAAAATCATTGAAAAGTCAAAAAATGCTTTCATTGTTCAACCTTATATTATTTTTATTATTTATTATTATTTTTTGGCTGTTCATGTTCTGCAATTTTGGACACAATTTAATGTAAGACCTTGGCATGATTATTAATAAAAAAAATAAATAAAAAAAGTTATCTTTAAGAAATCTGAATTGATGTGTTGTTATTGTAATCGATGACTCAGCGAGTGAACCATGAATGGGCTTTATTGGATTTCGCAGATTTCATTTCAAAGGGCAAAACGCCCCTAACAAGTGTGTCATCTCATTATCGTGGCAAGATTCGATGCCGTTTTTATTCTTAAAAGTTTTTCAAGTCCTTCGGTTATTTTCTGATGCATTTGTTTTTGGAACAATTTCTTTAATAGGCTATATTTACTGGACTCAAGTCTGCTCTGCTCACAACACAATAATCTCCTCCTCACAAGCATGCCCGATAAGTTTCATGAAATGATAATAATAATAAAGGATTGAGTTTATCCCACCCAACAATTCCTACAAAAACATTTCAGCGTTCTTGTGAAAAATGCGTTCATTACCACGTCTCCATTACAGTCGTATTCATGCAAATCTTAAAGGCGTGCATGTGACATTTTTAAACCACTCACAACCTACGTGCAAAAGACTCTTCTACCTTTTCAGCGCTACATTTCCATTGCTCTCTTCTTCTGTTCATCTCTCCTCGTCACATGAATGCAGACGGAATTCTGAATTCGATGACACCAAGCTTGGCAAAATCGGACCGACCGTCCTAAAGATTTATCTGTGAAACAATCCAGCCAATCAGATTCGATATGCAAATGAGGGTGGACATAATGAGGGTGGAAGTCGTTTTTACCTCTATACCTACAGACTTTTTAACCCCAGAGGGCTAGGGGTTAGGGTCAACTAGTGATTTAACCCCAACTAACCCCAGCGGACTGGGGCTAACCCTAGTGGACTGATGGAGAATTACACTTTACTACTTACAAATTTAAACCTATGCAATATTTGAAGCAGTTTATTTTCAAAACATTTTGTTTTCTACAAAATATCCTTCTGTTATTTGTTTTTCATTTATTTCATTTTTGGAAACATATCTTTGATCAAATTAACTGGACTCAAAAATACTCCTCACATACAAGTAAAAGAAATATTGTGAAATAATAATAATAATGATAAAAAAGTTTAAACATTATTTAAAAGCTTTATTAGTTAGTTAGTTAATTAGTTACATAGAGACACACAAAACCAGACACAGACAGACAGACAGACAGACTGATAGATAGACAGAGAGACAGACAGACAGATAGTCAAGTCAATTTTATTCAGTATAGCGCCTTTCACAACACACATCGTTTCAAAGCAGCTTTACAGAAGATCAGCATTAACAGGCGATAAAACTGTAATGTCGATGAATCATCATTGTGCAATTAGATAAAATACGATTCTTAATCGTGTTTAAAAATAATTAAATAATAATTGTATTAATAACCCCAGTGAGCAAGCTGTAGGCGACTGTGGCAAGGAACACAAAACTCCATAAGATGTGGATTAATGGAGAAAAATAACCTTGGGAGAAACCAGACTTACTGTGGGGGCCAGTTCCCTCTGGCTAACATCATGAATATAATGTAAATATTACTTGTGTATAGTTAAAATCATGGTTTAAAATTATTAAACTAAGTAAGGGTTAAGGGTCATTGTTTAAACATTGATTGTGTTTGAACTGTAAGATTAATGACCACAGGCTTTGAAGTCCATCTAGATTAATTGCAGAAGTTCACATAGATGCAATTGTCCTTGTTAATTGGCTGATGAAGGCTTTTGTTGGCAATAGCTAGTCTATGCATTCCATTTCAAGATCGTAGTCCATCAATAGACCGAGGTGATGCAGGTTGGAGTTGGTATCAGTTCATCCTCTGAAGTCCATCATAATAGACCGAAGTGATGTTTGGCTGGCACCGGCTGCATTTAGTCATCATCATTCAGCGACATGAAGCAGTGGAGTCCAACACGAAGCAGGAATGGTGCTGGATCCAGCCGGTTCTGGTGACCTCAGGATAGGAGTCCCGAGGTTGAGACAAGGAAACAAATAAAAAGATGTAAGCATAGATGCCATAAAATGTATTGCAGAGTTAGAGATCATGATCACTGTTTCTGGTTCGGGAGACCCAACTAAAGCAGCCTAATTGTGGGTTGGAGGATAAATTAGGTGTATGTCTGGCTAAATAGATGAGTCGTTAGTCTAGACTTAAACTGAGAGGGTGTGTCTGCATCTCGAACAGTGTTTGGGAGACTATTCCATAGTTTAGGAGCCAAATATGAAAAGGATCTACCTCCTTTTGTGGATTTTGATATTCTAGGAACTATTAACAGGCCAGAATTTTGCGATCGTAATGAGCGTGATGGAATATAAGCGTGACAGAAGATCATTTAAGTACTGCGGAGCTAGACCATTCAAAGCTTTGTATGTAGTTAACAGAATTTTAAAATGCTGATGCATTTTGAACCAATTGAAGTTTATTTATTGATCTTGCTGGACATCCTCCCAGTAATGCATTACAATAATCTAGTCTTTAGGTCATGGCGCATGAATTAGTTTTTCGGCATCAGCAACAGAGAGCATATGCCTTCATTTAGCACTATTTCTGAGGCGGAAGAATGCTGTGCTACAAACATCTGTAATTTGATTTTCAAAGGACAGATTGTATCAAACATAACACCTAAGTTTTTCACTGTTGAAGATGATGTAACAGAACATCCATCTAGAGTCAAATTATATTTTAGCGGCTTATTTTTAGAGGTTTTTGGTCCAATAATTAGAACCTCTGTTTTGTCAGAATTGAGTAGAAGGAAATTTCTGGCCATCCAATCTTTTATTTAATTGATACACTCTGCTAATTTTGAGAATTGTGAAATCTCATCAAGTTTTGAAGAAATATAAAGTTGTGTATCGTCAGCATAGCAGTGGAAACATATTCCACGATTCCTGATAATATCTCCCAGGGAAGCATATACATGGAGAAAAGCAGAAGCCCTAAAACTGATCCCTGTGGCACTCCATATTTAACTTTTGTTTGGTTTGACGATTCCTCATTTACATAGACAAAGTGGTAGTGGTCTGCTAAATATGACCTAAACCATGCTAATGCAACTCCACAAATTCCAACATAATTCTCCAGCCTATTCAAGAGAATGTCGTGATCTATCAGTGTCGAATGCAGCACTTAGATCTAAAACTACTAGAAGAGAAATGCAGCCATGATCAGATGATAGATAGATAGATAGATAGATAGATAGATAGATAGATAGATAGATAGATAGATAGATAGATAGATAAGACAGATAGATAGAAAGAAAAGACAGACATATAGATAGACAGACAGACAGACAGACAGACAGACAGATAGAATACATACATAGACAGACAGATAGACAAACAGACAGAGATAGATAGAAAAGACAGATAGACAGACAGATAGATAGATAAGACAGACAGACACAAAGACAGACTGACAGACAGATAGATAAGACAGATAGATAGAAAGAAAAGACAGACATATAGATAGACATATAGATAGACATATAGATAAACAGAAAGATAGATAGATAGATAGATAGATAGATAGATAGATAGATAGATAGATAGATAGATAGATAGATAGGATACATACATACATACATACATACATACATAGACAGACAGATAGACAGACAGACAGATAGATAGACAAAGAGACAGACAGTGAATAGATAGATAGACAGAGAGCGGAGAGAGACAAAAAGTGGTGTAACATGTGCTCTCTTAGGTTCATTAAAGACCAGAAGTGCTGCTGCATTCTGGATCATTTGGAGAGGTCTAATAGCACATGCAGGAAGGCCTGCAATGAGAGCGTTACAGTAGTCCAGTCTAGTTATGACAAGGCGACTGAGCGAGCAGTTGTGTGGCATGTACAGAGAGGAAGGATCTTATCTTCCTGATATTGTCGAGTGTAAATCTACATGATCTTGCAGTCTTTGAAATGTGGTCAGTGAAATTTAGCTCATCATCAATGGTTACCCCTAGATTTCTGACCGTTTTGGAAGGTGAAACTGTAGTTGGACCCAGCTGCACGGTGATGTTGTGTTCAACAGCAGGGTTGGCTGGAAAGACAAGGAGTTCGGTCTTGGCTGAGTTGAGTTGAATGTGGTGTTCCTTCATCCAGGCTGAGATGTCTGCCAGACAGGCAGCGATTCGAGCAGTCACTGTGGTGTCGTTGGGCTGGAAAGACAAGTAGAGTTAGCGTGTCATCAGCATAGCTGATAGATAGATAGATAGATAGATAGATAGATAGATAGATAGATAGATAGATAGATAGATAGATAGATAGATAGATAGATAGATAGACAGACAAAGAGACAGACAGACAGACAGACAGACAGACAGATAGATAGATAAGACAGATAGATAGAAAGAAAAGACAGACATATAGATAGACAGACAGACAGACAGACAGACAGATAGATAGATAGATAAGACAGATAGATAGAAAGAAAAGACAGACATATAGATAGACAGACAGACAGACAGACAGACAGACAGACAGACAGATAGATAGATAGAATACATACATAGACAGACAGATAGACAAACAGACAGAGATAGATAGAAAAGACAGACAGACAGACAGACAGACAGACAGATAGATAGATAGATAAGACAGATAGATAGAAAGAAAAGACAGACATATAGATAGACAGACAGACAGACATATAGACAGACAGACAGACAGACAGATAGATAGATAGATAAGACAGATAGATAGAAAGAAAAGACAGACATATAGATAGACAGACAGACAGACAGACAGACAGACAGACAGACAGATAGATAGAATACATACATAGACAGACAGATAGACAAACAGACAGAGATAGATAGAAAAGACAGATAGACAGACAGACAGATAGATAGATAAGACAGACAGACACAAAGACAGACTGACAGACAGATAGATAGAAAGAAAAGACAGACATATAGATAGACATATAGATAAACAGAAAGATAGACAGATAGACAGATAGATAGATAGATAGATAGATAGATAGATAGATAGATAGATAGATAGATAGATAGATAGATAGATAGGATACATACTTACATAAATACATACATAGACAGACAGATAGACAGACAGACAGATAGATAGACAAAGAGACAGACAGTGAATAGATAGATAGACAGAGAGTGGAGAGAGACAAAAAGTGGTGTAACATGTGCTCTCTTAGGTTCATTAAAGACCAGAAGTGCTGCTGCATTCTGGATCATTTGGAGAGGTCTAATAGCACATGCAGGAAGGCCTGCAATGAGAGCGTTACAGTAGTCCAGTCTAGTTATGACAAGGCGACTGAACGAGCAGTTGTGTGGCATGTACAGAGAGGAAGGATCTTATCTTCCTGATATTGTCGAGTGTAAATCTACATGATCTTGCAGTCTTTGAAATGTGGTCAGTGAAATTTAGCTCATCATCAATGGTTACCCCTAGATTTCTGACCGTTTTGGAAGGTGAAACTGTAGTTGGACCCAGCTGCACGGTGATGTTGTGTTCAACAGCAGGGTTGGCTGGAAAGACAAGGAGTTCGGTCTTGGCTGAGTTGAGTTGAATGTGGTGTTCCTTCATCCAGGCTGAGATGTCTGCCAGACAGGCAGCGATTCGAGCAGTCACTGTGGTGTCGTTGGGCTGGAAAGACAAGTAGAGTTACGTGTCATCAGCATAGCTGATAGATAGATAGATAGATAGATAGATAGATAGATAGATAGATAGATAGATAGATAGATAGATAGATAGATAGATAGATAGATAGATAGATAGATAGATAGATAGATAGATAGACAGATAGACAGACAGACAGACAGACAGACAGACAGACAGATAGATAGATAGACAGACAAAGAGACAGACAGACAGACAGACAGATAGATAGATAGATAGACAGACAAAGAGACAGACAGACAGACAGACAGACAGATAGATAGATAGATAGATAGATAGACAGATAGACAGACAGATAGATAGATAGATAGATAGATAGACAGACAAAGAGACAGACAGACAGACAGACAGACAGACAGATAGATAGATAGACAGACAAAGAGACAGACAGACAGACAGACAGACAGACAGACAGACAGACAGACAGATAGATAGATAGATAGACAGACAAAGAGACAGACAGACAGACAGACAGACAGATAGACAGATAGATAGATAGATAGATAGATAGATAGATAGATAGATAGATAGATAGATAGATAGATAGATAGATAGATAGATAGATAAGACAGACAAAGAGACAGACAGACAGACAGACAGACAGACAGACAGACAGACAGATAGATAGATAGATAAGACAGACAGACAGATATTTAGGTAGATAGAAAGATAGATTTACGACTTGCAGATACAAATATATACACACATATACACATAGTGAATTTATTTTGATTAGTTATTTTTATATTTGTTAAACTAAATGTAATTATAGATTAAGGTGTAGTTCTTTTTACACAGCCTCTGCTTTGGCAATACTGTATCGTTTATATTCATGCCAATAAAGACCCTTTGAATTGTATTGAATTGAATAGTGGACATATTGAAAACTGCACTGTGCAAAACTGCTAAAAAGTGGATATTTTAACAGAGAATCACAGACAGTTTCAATGCTGAACCTTTAGGGGCGTCCACGTGTTTTTAAACATGCAGATTTTATAAATAAATATATGGCCAGTTAAATGGACAGCCTTTGCGGTCTCTCATCCGTGTCTAGAAAAGCACTTCATAAATTAAATGAATTATTACTATTATTAATGTTATTATTAGTAGTATTATAGTTTTCTTGTTATTATCCTTATAAGTCCATCAATACAATTTTCTCGTGTTATTGTATAATTCCACCTGAATTATTCACTTTAATACTGTGCTTGCAAAATTTAGAATGACATTAAAAATCATTTCTGCAACAGTACATCTCAGATGTAAAAAACTCTTTATCATTTGTGAGCACTTTTCCATAGACTCACATTGTATACCAGTGGGGAAACAATAAAGGGCCAAGGAGTACGTTTTAGGCAGCTGTGTTGGCTACTGAACGAGCGATCGTTCCCAAACTTTGCACACACAATCGGGGTCTTTCCACGAGAAACATATTACACTTTTGTGTGCCCAGGCCCAGGGAACACATTTTATTACAGTAATAATATGCTTAATATAGTCTGATTCTATTAAGCCTCTGTTAAATGATTACATTTAAGGCGCCGCGTTGGCTCTGAACGAGCGATCGTTCCCAAACTTTGCACACACAATCGGGGTCTTCCCACGAGAAACATATTACACTTTTGTGTGCCCAGCCCCATGGGAACCCGTTTTATTACAGTCAAAATATGCTTAATATAGTCGAGCCTATATAAAGCCTCTGTGAAAAGAGTGCGTTTTAGGCGGCGTGTTGGCTCTGAGCGAGCGATCGTTCCCAAACTTTGCACTGCGCTATCGGGGTCTTTCCACGAGAAACATATTACACTTTTGTGTGTCCGCCCCAGGGAACCCCTATTATTACCGTATAAATATGCTTAATATGGTCGGGCCAATATAAAGCCTCTGTGAAAGGAGCACGTTTTAGGCCGCCGTGTTGGCTACTGAACGAGCGATCGTTCCCAAACTTTGCACACGCTATCGGGGTCTTTCCACGAGAAACATATTACACTTTTGTGTGTCCGCCCCAGTGGAACCGTTTTATTACATTTATGCTTAATATAGGCGGCATGCTTAATATGGAGTGGTGGTGGTGGTGTAGTGGACTAAAGCACATCACTGGTAATCAGAAGGTTGCTGGTTCGATCCCCACAGCCACTACCATTGTGTCCTTGAGCAAGACACTTAATCCAAGTTGCTCGGGAATTGTCCCTGTAATAAGTGCACTGTAAGTCAGCTTTGGATAAAAGCGTCTGCCAAATGCATAAATGTAAATGTCAATTTCTGCTTGGCACCGCTGAGGTCACAAAAGAGCTGCCGCTAGCATGTCAGGGAGTCACTTTACCTGATCGAGCTCACTCACAGACTGTGTCTGACCGCATGGCTACCTGTCGGTGCATCACAAAATGGGTGGTTTTCATCCCTATATCCCATAACCTAACCTAACTTCTTAACATAACCAACTTCTAAGCTAATAAAAGTCAAATGTATCATCAAGGCACCATGCTTACGCAAATTAAGATTGCATCACTTTATTCATCTTTAACTGTAAACTTAACCAACTTCTGAACATGACACATTTCCAAACTAAATGCAAGTCACACTGATCAAAAAGACACAACATTTACACAATATAGAGCAAGTTAGACCGTAGGAGAAGTCTGTATTTGAGTCTAAATCAAAACTCTTAAGACCGATCGAGGACAAAGCCAATCAGACAGCTAGAGGATCACATATAGAACACGTATACAACGTTTAAAAAAAAATCGGACCAACGGAACCAAAGTTAAAGAAGATGGCGTGTTTGCCATCGGTGGTTTCTATCCTCTGTCCTGCTCTGGCCTGACCGAGGGCTGCCACGGGCCCCGAAACACTCCACTCAAACCCTCGCCGATCGACTCCAAGCGCCCCAAACGCAGCTCCTAGCACGGTCCCCGGGACGCCACCGGGGCGCCAGCGGAAACCAACCACGCTGTCAAATTCGCTACAGCACGCACCATATATAATGCGGGCCATAGCGAAGCCCCGTATCTCCATGGCGTACCTCCCAGAGTCACGGGGCCAATGCTGGTCTTCTCGGCAACCCCAGGCCCACACCGCCAGCACCTTCAGAACAGCAGCCACCCACAGACAAACATTTTTCTATAGACTGACATTGTATGGACTGCACGCCCAGCGAGGGCCAAGCTATTACCACGTGCTGGTGGTTGGGAGCAGAGGATTCAAGCCTTTAAGTTGCATTTTTAAACTTTGAAGGGTCGTTACAAATGTAAATCTTTGTGCGCTCCTAGGCGTTTACAATTCGAGAGCCCGCTGGTGGATTGTTCCCTTCAATCGATTCCTTGAGTTTTCTTCAGTTGGTCTTAAAAAGGCTTTGAAGTGTGAAAACCCGTCGCAAAACCACAAAGTTACAATTTTAACTCACTGGAGCCTCAGCCATTTCACGTATCGCTATTTATTGTTATTATATTGTTTTTAAAGCTCCTCTTGTCACAATAAAATTCATCATCCCTTCACTTGTGAACTCATTTCTAAAATGCAACGGTTATCCGGCTTCATCAAGTTGGCAGAGGTGTGGACTCGAGTCGCGTGACTTGGACTTGACTTGGACTTGACTCGGACTCGAGTCACTAATTTGATGACTTGCGACTCGACTCGATAGAATTAAAAAAGACTTGCGACTCGACTTAGACTTTGACAGCAATGATTGCAACTTGACTTGGACTTCAGCCGTCTGACTTGGAAATACTTATACTTTTTAAAACCAAAGATAAGAGTTGTATAATTAAAAAATGTGCAGTAAATCAACGATTAATTTCCCAAATAGACGATTCATTTGATTTTCAAATCTGCATTTCAACGCTCCATATTCAACCAATCAGCTTCCACGAAAGCTGGACCAAGTTTGAAGACCATGGCGCCATTTAAGGACTAGGACACAGCAAAAATTATACCAAAGGTGATATAATTGGGATATATTGAATACAGCGTTAAAGGCAACAAAAGGATTGCGACATGTAGAACCTGTGGTTACAAAATTACAGACACCTCGTCGACAACGTCCAATTTTGTGAGGAATCTGAAAATCCACAGACAGAGGTAAGTTGATTTACAGGCTAACAAAGTCTGCATATTGAACCGCAAACTTTTACTGCGGTCGGTAGCATTTAACGTTTTATAGCAATTGGTGTAATGGACAAAATCTTCCCGGTGTTTTATTACCCTGTTGTATGACCTCGATAAAGGAACGCCATTTATTGTGACCACACACGTTGGTGCTTTTTGAGCATAACTGGTTAAAATGTGCATGTAAACACACTCATTCTTTTGTGGACGTGCTGGTCCTCTGTCACGCGTTTAGCTATATTTATTTAATTATATTGGTCGTGGTTCTAAAAATCACAAATCCGATCATTTACTCGGTTTGCGGCACTTTACAGTATAGAACTCGTATATGCAACTTAAATGTCTGCCCTTAGCCACTGCCTGGTAATATTTCAGATTTCACTCACCAGTTCAGCACGTTCAGCGTCCTTTCACAGCGTGTTTATAGTAAAAGTTTGGTTTGCCTTAATGTGTGTCCAAAGATAAGATCCATGTATCATCTTTATTACCCTCTTTGGTCTTTACGGGTAGATATCGATAAAAAAAAAGAAAGATAAAATTAGATTTTAAATTAGAAACTTCTAGATAAAATTAGTATACATTTACTATAGTAATTAATACTCTGACACTAATTTGGGCAAAGCGCACTAATGACTTCTTTAAGACTTGAAGCTAAAAGTTGACGATTTGTAAATTGACTTGGACTTGACTTGGGACTTGCCTGCCTTGACTTGGGACTTGCCTGCCTTGACTTGGGACTTCACTCGGGACTTTAATGCAATGACTTGAGACTTACTTGTGACTTGGAAAACAATGACTTGGTCCCACCTCTGCAAGTTGGACACGTGGAGAGTTGCAATGTCAAGTCACTTTTCTGGTTGACTGTAACTTCTATATTATGTCTTTGACGGGCATAAAAAACAAAAATCATTGAAAAGTCAAAAAATGCTTTCATTGTTCAACCTTATATTATTTTTATTATTTATTATTATTTTTTGGCTGTTCATGTTCTGCAATTTTGGACACAATTTAATGTAAGACCTTGGCATGATTATTAATAAAAAAAATAAATAAAAAAAAGTTATCTTTAAGGAAATCTGAATTGATGTGTTGTTATTGTAATCGATGACTCAGCGAGTGAACCATGAATGGGCTTTATTGGATTTCGCAGATTTCATTTCAAAGGGCAAAACGCCCCTAACAAGTGTGTCATCTCATTATCGTGGCAAGATTCGATGCCGTTTTTATTCTTAAAAGTTTTTCAAGTCCTTCGGTTATTTTCTGATGCATTTGTTTTTGGAACAATTTCTTTAATAGGCTATATTTACTGGACTCAAGTCTGCTCTGCTCGCAACACAATAATCTCCTCCTCACAAGCATGCCCGATAAGTTTCATGAAATGATAATAATAATAAAGGATTGAGTTTATCCCACCCAACAATTCCTACAAAAACATTTCAGCGTTCTTGTGAAAAATGCGTTCATTACCACGTCTCCATTACAGTCGTATTCATGCAAATCTTAAAGGCGTGCATGTGACATTTTTAAACCACTCACAACCTACGTGCAAAAGACTCTTCTACCTTTTCAGCGCTACATTTCCATTGCTCTCTTCTTCTGTTCATCTCTCCTCGTCACATGAATGCAGACGAATTCTGAATTCGATGACACCAAGCTTAGCAAAATCGGACCGACCGTCCTAAAGATTTATCTGTGAAACAATCCAGCCAATCAGATTCGATATGCAAATGAGGGTGGACATAATGAGGGTGGAAGTCGTTTTTACCTCTATACCTAACCCTAACCCTAACCTAACCCTAACCCTAACCTAACCCTAACCCTAACCCTAACCCTAACCCTAACCCTAACCCTAACCCTAACCCTAACCTAACCCTAACCCTAACCCTAACCTAACCTAACCCTAACCCTAACCCTAACCCTAACCCTAACCTAACCCTAACCTAACCCTAACCCTAACCCTAACCCTAACCCTAACCTAACCCTAACCCTAACCCTAACCCTAACCCTAACCCCTAACCCTAACCCTAACCCTAACCCTAACCCTAACCCTAACCTAACCCTAACCCTAACCCTAACCCTAACCCTAACCCAGCCCTAACCCTAACCCAGCCCTAACCCTAACCCTAAACTTCTCCTAACCCTAACCTTCTCCTAACCCTAACCCTAACCCTAACCCTAACCTTCTCCTAACCCTAACCCTAACCCTAACCTAACCCTAACCCTAACCTTCTCCTAACCCTAACCCTAACCTAACCCTAACCCTAACCCTAACCCTAACCCTAGCTATATTTATTTAATTATATTGGTCGTGGTTCTAAAAATCACAAATCCGATCATTTACTCGGTTTGCGGCACTTTACAGTATAGAACTCGTATATGCAACTTAAATGTCTGCCCTTAGCCACTGCCTGGTAATATTTCAGATTTCACTCACCAGTTCAGCACGTTCAGCGTCCTTTCACAGCGTGTTTATAGTAAAAGTTTGGTTTGCCTTAATGTGTGTCCAAAGATAAGATCCATGTATCATCTTTATTACCCTCTTTGGTCTTTACGGGTAGATATCGATAAAAAAAAAGAAAGATAAAATTAGATTTTAAATTACAAACTTCTAGATAAAATTAGTATACATTTACTATAGTAATTAATACTCTGACACTAATTTGGGCAAAGCGCACTAATGACTTCTTTAAGACTTGAAGCTAAAAGTTGACGATTTGTAAATTGACTTGGACTTGACTTGGGACTTGCCTGCCTTGACTTGGGACTTGCCTGCCTTGACTTGGGACTTGCCTGCCTTGACTTGGGACTTCACTCGGGACTTTAATACAATGACTTGAGACTTACTTGTGACTTGGAAAACAATGACTTGGTCCCACCTCTGCAAGTTGGACACGTGGAGAGTTGCAATGTCAAGTCACTTTTTCTGGTTGACTGTAACTTCTATATTATGTCTTTGACGGGCATAAAAAACAAAAAATCATTGAAAAGTCAAAAAATGCTTTCATTGTTCAACCTTATATTATTTTTATTATTTATTATTATTTTTTTGGCTGTTCATGTTCTGCAATTTTGGACACAATTTAATGTAAGACCTTGGCATGATTATTAATAAAAAAAATAAATAAAAAAAGTTATCTTTAAGGAAATCTGAATTGATGTGTTGTTATTGTAATCGATGACTCAGCGAGTGAACCATGAATGGGCTTTATTGGATTTCATGAGATTTCATTTCAAAGGGCAAAACGCCCCTAACAAGTGTGTCATCTCATTATCGTGGCAAGATTCGATGCCGTTTTTATTCTTAAAAGTTTTTCAAGTCCTTCGGTTATTTTCTGATGCATTTGTTTTTGGAACAATTTCTTTAATAGGCTATATTTACTGGACTCAAGTCTGCTCTGCTCGCAACACAATAATCTCCTCCTCACAAGCATGCCCCGATAAGTTTCATGAAATGATAATAATAATAAAGGATTGAGTTTATCCCACCCAACAATTCCTACAAAAACATTTCAGCGTTCTTGTGAAAAATGCGTTCATTACCACGTCTCCATTACAGTCGTATTCATGCAAATCTTAAAGGCGTGCATGTGACATTTTTAAACCACTCACAACCTACGTGCAAAAGACTCTTCTACCTTTTCAGCGCTACATTTCCATTGCTCTCTTCTTCTGTTCATCTCTGCTCGTCACATGAATGCAGACGGAATTCTGAATTCGATGACACCAAGCTTAGCAAAATCGGACCGACCGTCCTAAAGATTTATCTGTGAAACAATCCAGCCAATCAGATTCGATATGCAAATGAGGGTGGACATAATGAGGGTGGAAGTCGTTTTACCTCTATACCTACAGACTTTTTAACCCCAGAGGGCTAGGGGTTAGGGTCAACTAGTGATTTAACCCCAACTAACCCCAGCGGACTGGGGCTAACCCTAGTGGACTGATGGAGAATTACACTTTACTACTTACAAATTTAAACCTATGCAATATTTGAAGCAGTTTATTTTCAAAACATTTTGTTTTCTACAAAATATCCTTCTGTTATTTGTTTTTCATTTATTTCATTTTTGGAAACATATCTTTGATCAAATTAACTGGACTCAAAAATACTCCTCACATACAAGTAAAAGAAATATTGTGAAATAATAATAATAATGATAAAAAAGTTTAAACATTATTTAAAAGCTTTATTAGTTAGTTAGTTAATTAGTTACATAGAGACACACAAAACCAGACACAGACAGACAGACAGACAGACTGATAGATAGACAGAGAGACAGACAGACAGATAGTCAAGTCAATTTTATTCAGTATAGCGCCTTTCACAACACACATCGTTTCAAAGCAGCTTTACAGAAGATCAGCATTAACAGACGATAAAACTGTAATGTCGATGAATCATCATTGTGCAATTAGATAAAATACGATTCTTAATCGTGTTTAAAAATAATTAAATAATAATTGTATTAATAACCCCAGTGAGCAAGCTGTAGGCGACTGTGGCAAGGAACACAAAACTCCATAAGATGTGGATTAATGGAGAAAAATAACCTTGGGAGAAACCAGACTTACTGTGGGGGCCAGTTCCCTCTGGCTAACATCATGAATATAATGTAAATATTACTTGTGTATAGTTAAAATCATGGTTTAAAATTATTAAACTAAGTAAGGGTTAAGGGTCATTGTTTAAACATTGATTGTGTTTGAACTGTAAGATTAATGACCACAGGCTTTGAAGTCCATCTAGATTAATTGCAGAAGTTCACATAGATGCAATTGTCCTTGTTAATTGGCTGATGAAGGCTTTTGTTGGCAATAGCTAGTCTATGCATTCCATTTCAAGATCGTAGTCCATCAATAGACCGAGGTGATGCAGGTTGGAGTTGGTATCAGTTCATCCTCTGAAGTCCATCATAATAGACCGAAGTGATGTTTGGCTGGCACCGGCTGCATTTAGTCATCATCATTCAGCGACATGAAGCAGTGGAGTCCAACACGAAGCAGGAATGGTGCTGGATCCAGCCGGTTCTGGTGACCTCAGGATAGGAGTCCCGAGGTTGAGACAAGGAAACAAATAAAAAGATGTAAGCATAGATGCCATAAAATGTATTGCAGAGTTAGAGATCATGATCACTGTTTCTGGTTCCGGGAGACCCAACTAAAGCAGCCTAATTGTGGGTTGGAGGATAAATTAGGTGTATGTCTGGCTAAATAGATGAGTCGTTAGTC
Organism: Xyrauchen texanus; assembly: GCF_025860055.1. Taxonomy (NCBI): domain Eukaryota; kingdom Metazoa; phylum Chordata; class Actinopteri; order Cypriniformes; family Catostomidae; genus Xyrauchen; species Xyrauchen texanus. Next base: position 26,594 of record NW_026266230.1, read on the forward strand.
TAGACTTAAACTGAGAGGGTGTGTCTGCATCTCGAACAGTGTTTGGGAGACTATTCCATAGTTTAGGAGCCAAATATGAAAAGGATCTACCTCCTTTTGTGGATTTTGATATTCTAGGAACTATTAACAGGCCAGAATTTTGCGATCGTAATGAACGTGATGGAATATAGCGTGACAGAAGATCATTTAAGTACTCGTGGAGCTAGACCATTCAAAGCTTTGTATGTAGTTAACAGAATTTTAAAATGCTGATGCATTTTGAACCAATTGAAGTTTATTTATTGATCTTGCTGGACATCCTCCCAGTAATGCATTACAATAATCTAGTCTTTAGGTCATGAGCGCATGAATTAGTTTTTCGGCATCAGCAACAGAGAGCATATGCCTTCATTTAGCACTATTTCTGAGGCGGAAGAATGCTGTGCTACAAACATCTGTAATTTGATTTTCAAAGGACAGATTGTATCAAACATAACACCTAAGTTTTTCACTGTTGAAGATGATGTAACAGAACATCCATCTAGAGTCAAATTATATTTTAGCGGCTTATTTTTAGAGGTTTTTGGTCCAATAATTAGAACCTCTGTTTTGTCAGAATTGAGTAGAAGGAAATTTCTGGCCATCCAATCTTTTATTTAATTGATACACTCTGCTAATTTTGAGAATTGTGAAATCTCATCAAGTTTTGAAGAAATATAAAGTTGTGTATCGTCAGCATAGCAGTGGAAACATATTCCACGATTCCTGATAATATCTCCCAGGGAAGCATATACATGGAGAAAAGCAGAAGCCCTAAAACTGATCCCTGTGGCACTCCATATTTAACTTTTGTTTGGTTTGACGATTCCTCATTTACATAGACAAAGTGGTAGTGGTCTGCTAAATATGACCTAAACCATGCTAATGCAACTCCACAAATTCCAACATAATTCTCCAGCCTATTCAAGAGAATGTCGTGATCTATCGTGTCGAATGCAGCACTTAGATCTAAAACTACTAGAAGAGAAATGCAGCCGCGATCAGATGATAGATAGATAGATAGATAGATAGATAGATAAGACAGATAGATAGAAAGAAAAGACAGACATATAGATAGACAGACAGACAGACAGACAGATAGAATACATACATAGACAGACAGATAGACAAACAGACAGAGATAGATAGAAAAGACAGATAGACAGACAGATAGATAGATAAGACAGACAGACACAAAGACAGACTGACAGACAGATAGATAAGACAGATAGATAGAAAGAAAAGACAGACATATAGATAGACATATAGATAGACATATAGATAAACAGAAAGATAGACAGATAGATAGATAGATAGATAGATAGATAGATAGATAGATAGATAGATAGATAGATAGATAGATAGATAGATAGATAGATAGATAGATAGATAGATAGATAGATAGATAGGATACATACATACATACATACATACATACATAGACAGACAGATAGACAGACAGACAGATAGATAGACAAAGAGACAGACAGTGAATAGATAGATAGACAGAGAGCGGAGAGAGACAAAAAGTGGTGTAACATGTGCTCTCTTAGGTTCATTAAAGACCAGAAGTGCTGCTGCATTCTGGATCATTTGGAGAGGTCTAATAGCACATGCAGGAAGGCCTGCAATGAGAGCGTTACAGTAGTCCAGTCTAGTTATGACAAGGCGACTGAACGAGCAGTTGTGTGGCATGTACAGAGAGGAAGGATCTTATCTTCCTGATATTGTCGAGTGTAAATCTACATGATCTTGCAGTCTTTGAAATGTGGTCAGTGAAATTTAGCTCATCATCAATGGTTACCCCTAGATTTCTGACCGTTTTGGAAGGTGAAACTGTAGTTGGACCCAGCTGCACGGTGATGTTGTGTTCAACAGCAGGGTTGGCTGGAAAGACAAGGAGTTCGGTCTTGGCTGAGTTGAGTTGAATGTGGTGTTCCTTCATCCAGGCTGAGATGTCTGCCAGACAGGCAGCGATTCGAGCAGTCACTGTGGTGTCGTTGGGCTGGAAAGACAAGTAGAGTTGCGTGTCATCAGCATAGCTGATAGATAGATAGATAGATAGATAGATAGATAGATAGATAGATAGATAGATAGATAGATAGATAGATAGATAGATAGATAGATAGATAGATAGATAGATAGATAGATAGATAGACAGACAAAGAGACAGACAGACAGACAGACAGACAGACAGACAGATAGATAGATAGATAAGACAGATAGATAGAAAGAAAAGACAGACATATAGATAGACAGACAGACAGACAGACAGACAGACAGATAGATAGATAGATAAGACAGATAGATAGAAAGAAAAGACAGACATATAGATAGACAGACAGACAGACAGACAGACAGACAGATAGATAGAATACATACATAGACAGACAGATAGACAAACAGACAGAGATAGATAGAAAAGACAGACAGACAGACAGACAGACAGACAGACAGATAGATAGATAGATAAGACAGATAGATAGAAAGAAAAGACAGACATATAGATAGACAGACAGACAGACATATAGACAGACAGACAGACAGACAGATAGATAGATAGATAAGACAGATAGATAGAAAGAAAAGACAGACATATAGATAGACAGACAGACAGACAGACAGACAGATAGATAGAATACATACATAGACAGACAGATAGACAAACAGACAGAGATAGATAGAAAAGACAGATAGACAGACAGACAGATAGATAGATAAGACAGACAGACACAAAGACAGACTGACAGACAGATAGATAGAAAGAAAAGACAGACATATAGATAGACATATAGATAAACAGAAAGATAGACAGACAGATAGATAGATAGATAGATAGATAGATAGATAGATAGATAGATAGATAGATAGATAGATAGATAGATAGATAGATAGATAGATAGATAGATAGATAGATAGGATACATACTTACATAAATACATACATAGACAGACAGATAGACAGACAGACAGATAGATAGACAAAGAGACAGACAGTGAATAGATAGATAGACAGAGAGTGGAGAGAGACAAAAAGTGGTGTAACATGTGCTCTCTTAGGTTCATTAAAGACCAGAAGTGCTGCTGCATTCTGGATCATTTGGAGAGGTCTAATAGCACATGCAGGAAGGCCTGCAATGAGAGCGTTACAGTAGTCCAGTCTAGTTATGACAAGGCGACTGAACGAGCAGTTGTGTGGCATGTACAGAGAGGAAGGATCTTATCTTCCTGATATTGTCGAGTGTAAATCTACATGATCTTGCAGTCTTTGAAATGTGGTCAGTGAAATTTAGCTCATCATCAATGGTTACCCCTAGATTTCTGACCGTTTTGGAAGGTGAAACTGTAGTTGGACCCAGCTGCACGGTGATGTTGTGTTCAACAGCAGGGTTGGCTGGAAAGACAAGGAGTTCGGTCTTGGCTGAGTTGAGTTGAATGTGGTGTTCCTTCATCCAGGCTGAGATGTCTGCCAGACAGGCAGCGATTCGAGCAGTCACTGTGGTGTCGTTGGGCTGGAAAGACAAGTAGAGTTGCGTGTCATCAGCATAGCTGATAGATAGATAGATAGATAGATAGATAGATAGATAGATAGATAGATAGATAGATAGATAGATAGATAGATAGATAGATAGATAGATAGATAGATAGATAGATAGATAGATAGATAGATAGATAGATAGACAGACAAAGAGACAGACAGACAGACAGACAGACAGACAGATAGATAGATAGATAGACAGACAAAGAGACAGACAGACAGACAGACAGATAGATAGATAGATAGATAGATAGATAGACAGACAAAGAGACAGACAGACAGACAGACAGACAGATAGATAGATAGATAGATAGATAGATAGATAGATAGATAGATAGATAGATAGATAGATAGATAGATAGACAGACAAAGAGACAGACAGACAGACAGACAGACAGACAGATAGATAGACAGACAAAGAGACAGACAGACAGACAGACAGACAGACAGACAGACAGACAGACAGACAGATAGATAGATAGACAGACAAAGAGACAGACAGACAGACAGACAGACAGATAGATAGATAGATAGACAGACAAAGAGACAGACAGACAGATATATAGATAGATAGATAGATAGATAGATAGATAAGACAGACAAAGAGACAGACAGACAGACAGACAGACAGACAGACAGACAGACAGATAGATAGATAGATAAGACAGACAGACAGATATTTAGGTAGATAGAAAGATAGATTTACGACTTGCAGATACAAATATATACACACATATACACATAGTGAATTTATTTTGATTAGTTATTTTTATATTTGTTAAACTAAATGTAATTATAGATTAAGGTATAGTTCTTTTTACACAGCCTCTGCTTTGGCAATACTGTATCGTTTATATTCATGCCAATAAAGACCCTTTGAATTGTATTGAATTGAATAGTGGACATATTGAAAACTGCACTGTGCAAAACTGCTAAAAAGTGGATATTTTAACAGAGAATCACAGACAGTTTCAATGCTGAACCTTTAGGGGGCGTCCACGTGTTTTTAAACATGCAGATTTTATAAATAAATATATGGCCAGTTAAATGGACAGCCTTTGCGGTCTCTCATCCGTGTCTAGAAAAGCACTTCATAAATTAAATGAATTATTACTATTATTAATGTTATTATTAGTAGTATTATAGTTTTCTTGTTATTATCCTTATAAGTCCATCAATACAATTTTCTCGTGTTATTGTATAATTCCACCTGAATTATTCACTTTAATACTGTGCTTGCAAAATTTAGAATGACATTAAAAATCATTTCTGCAACAGTACATCTCAGATGTAAAAACTCTTTATCATTTGTGAGCACTTTTCCATAGACTCACATTGTATACCAGTGGGGAAACAATAAAGGGCCAAGGAGTACGTTTAAGGCCGCTGTGTTGGCTACTGAACGAGCGATCGTTCCCAAACTTTGCACACACAATCGGGGTCTTTCCACGAGAAACATATTACACTTTTGTGTGCCCAGGCCCAGGGGAACACATTTTATTACAGTAATAATATGCTTAATATAGTCTGATTCTATTAAGCCTCTGTTAAATGATTACATTTAAGGCCGCCGCGTTGGCTACTGAACGAGCGATCGTTCCCAAACTTTGCACACACAATCGGGGTCTTCCCACGAGAAACATATTACACTTTTGTGTGCCCAGCCCCATGGGAACCCGTTTTATTACAGTCAAAATATGCTTAATATAGTCGAGCCTATATAAAGCCTCTGTGAAAGGAGTACGTTTTAGGCCGGCGTGTTGGCTACTGAACGAGCGATCGTTCCCAAACTTTGCACACGCTATCGGGGTCTTTCCACGAGAAACATATTACACTTTTGTGTGTCCGCCCCAGGGGAACCCCTATTATTACCGTATAAATATGCTTAATATGGTCGGGCCAATATAAAGCCTCTGTGAAAGGAGCACGTTTTAGGCCGCCGTGTTGGCTACTGAACGAGCGATCGTTCCCAAACTTTGCACACGCTATCGGGGTCTTTCCACGAGAAACATATTACACTTTTGTGTGTCCGCCCCAGTGGAACCGTTTTATTACATTTATGCTTAATATAGGCGGCATGCTTAATATGGAGTGGTGGTGGTGGTGTAGTGGACTAAAGCACATCACTGGTAATCAGAAGGTTGCTGGTTCGATCCCCACAGCCACTACCATTGTGTCCTTGAGCAAGACACTTAATCCAAGTTGCTCCGGGGAATTGTCCCTGTAATAAGTGCACTGTAAGTCGCTTTGGATAAAAGCGTCTGCCAAATGCATAAATGTAAATGTCAATTTCTGCTTGGCACCGCTGAGGTCACAAAAGAGCTGCCGCTAGCATGTCAGGGAGTCACTTTACCTGATCGAGCTCACTCACAGACTGTGTCTGACCGCATGGCTACCTGTCGGTGCATCACAAAATGGGTGGTTTTCATCCCTATATCCCATAACCTAACCTAACTTCTTAACATAACCAACTTCTAAGCTAATAAAAGTCAAATGTATCATCAAGGCACCATGCTTACGCAAATTAAGATTGCATCACTTTATTCATCTTTAACTGTAAACTTAACCAACTTCTGAACATGACACATTTCCAAACTAAATGCAAGTCACACTGATCAAAAAGACACAACATTTACACAATATAGAGCAAGTTAGACCGTAGGAGAAGTCTGTATTTGAGTCTAAATCAAAACTCTTAAGACCGATCGAGGACAAAGCCAATCAGACAGCTAGAGGATCACATATAGAACACGTATACAACGTTTAAAAAAAAATCGGACCAACGGAACCAAAGTTAAAGAAGATGGCGTGTTTGCCATCGGTGGTTTCTATCCTCTGTCCTGCTCTGGCCTGACCGAGGGCTGCCACGGGCCCCGAAAACACTCCACTCAAACCTACGCCGATCGACTCCAAACGCCCCCAAACGCGCTCCTAGCACGGTCCCCGGGCGCCACCGGGACGCCAGCGGGAAACCAACCACGCTGTCAAATTCCGCTACAGCACGCACCATATATAATGCGGGCCATAGCGAAGCCCCGTATCTCCGCGAGCGTACCTCCCAGAGTCACGGGGCCAATGCTGGTCTTCTCGGCAACCCCAGGCCCACACCGCCAGCACCTTCAGAACAGCAGCCACCCACAGACAAACATTTTTCTATAGACTGACATTGTATGGACTGCCGCCCAGCGGCGGGGCCAAGCTATTACCACGTGCTGGTGGTTGGGAGCAGAGGATTCAAGCCTTTAAGTTGCATTTTTAAACTTTGAAGGGTCGTTACAAATGTAAATCTTTGTGCGCTCCCTAGACGTTTACAATTCGAGAGCCCGCTGGTGGATTGTTCCCTTCAATCGATTCCTTGAGTTTTCTTCAGTTGGTCTTAAAAAGGCTTTGAAGTGTGAAAACCCGTCGCAAAACCACAAAGTTACAATTTTAACTCACTGGAGCCTCAGCCATTTCACGTATCGCTATTTATTGTTATTATATTGTTTTTAAAGCTCCTCTTGTCACAATAAAATTCATCATCCCTTCACTTGTGAACTCATTTCTAAAATGCAACGGTTATCCGGCTTCATCAAGTTGGCAGAGGTGTGGACTCGAGTCGCGTGACTTGGACTTGACTTGGACTTGACTCGGACTCGAGTCACTAATTTGATGACTTGCGACTCGACTCGATAGAATTAAAAAGACTTGCGACTCGACTTAGACTTTGACAGCAATGATTGCAACTTGACTTGGACTTCAGCCGTCTGACTTGGAAATACTTATACTTTTTAAAACCAAAGATAAGAGTTGTATAATTAAAAAATGTGCAGTAAATCAACGATTAATTTCCCAAATAGACGATTCATTTGATTTTCAAATCTGCATTTCAACGCTCCATATTCAACCAATCAGCTTCCACGAAAGCTGGACCAAGTTTGAAGACCACGGCGCGCATTTAAGGACTAGGACACAGCAAAAATTATACCAAAGGTGATATAATTGGGATATATTGAATACAGCGTTAAAGGCAACAAAAGGATTGCGACATGTAGAACCTGTGGTTACAAAATTACAGACACCTCGTCGACAACGTCCAATTTTGTGAGGAATCTGAAAATCCACAGACAGAGGTAAGTTGATTTACAGGCTAACAAAGTCTGCATATTGAACCGCAAACTTTTACTGCGGTCGGTAGCATTTAACGTTTTATAGCAATTGGTGTAATGGACAAAATCTTCCCGGTGTTTTATTACCCTGTTGTATGACCTCGATAAAGGAACGCCATTTATTGTGACCACACACGTTGGTGCTTTTGAGCATAACTGGTTAAAATGTGCATGTAAACACACTCATTCTTTTGCGGACGTGCTGGTCCTCTGTCACGCGTTTAGCTATATTTATTTAATTATATTGGTCGTGGTTCTAAAAATCACAAATCCGATCATTTACTCGGTTTGCGGCACTTTACAGTATAGAACTCGTATATGCAACTTAAATGTCTGCCCTTAGCCACTGCCTGGTAATATTTCAGATTTCACTCACCAGTTCAGCACGTTCAGCGTCCTTTCACAGCGTGTTTATAGTAAAAGTTTGGTTTGCCTTAATGTGTGTCCAAAGATAAGATCCATGTATCATCTTTATTACCCTCTTTGGTCTTTACGGGTAGATATCAATAAAAAAAAAGAAAGATAAAATTAGATTTTAAATTAGAAACTTCTAGATAAAATTAGTATACATTTACTATAGTAATTAATACTCTGACACTAATTTGGGCAAAGCGCACTAATGACTTCTTTAAGACTTGAAGCTAAAAGTTGACGATTTGTAAATTGACTTGGACTTGACTTGGGACTTGCCTGCCTTGACTTGGGACTTGCCTGCCTTGACTTGGGACTTGCCTGCCTTGACTTGGGACTTCACTCGGGACTTTAATGCAATGACTTGAGACTTACTTGTGACTTGGAAAACAATGACTTGGTCCCACCTCTGCAAGTTGGACACGTGGAGAGTTGCAATGTCAAGTCACTTTTTCTGGTTGACTGTAACTTCTATATTATGTCTTTGACGGGCATAAAAACAAAAAATCATTGAAAAGTCAAAAAATGCTTTCATTGTTCAACCTTATATTATTTTTATTATTTATTATTATTTTTTGGCTGTTCATGTTCTGCAATTTTGGACACAATTTAATGTAAGACCTTGGCATGATTATTAATAAAAAAATAAATAAAAAAAGTTATCTTTAAGGAAATCTGAATTGATGTGTTGTTATTGTAATCGATGACTCAGCGATTGAACCGTGAATGGGCTTTATTGGATTTCGCAGATTTCATTTCAAAGGGCAAAACGCCCCTAACAAGTGTGTCATCTCATTATCGTGGCAAGATTCGATGCCGTTTTTATTCTTAAAAGTTTTTCAAGTCCTTCGGTTATTTTCTGATGCATTTGTTTTTGGAACAATTTCTTTAATAGGCTATATTTACTGGACTCAAGTCTGCTCTGCTCGCAACACAATAATCTCCTCCTCACAAGCATGCCCCGATAAGTTTCATGAAATGATAATAATAATAAAGGATTGAGTTTATCCCACCCAACAATTCCTACAAAAACATTTCAGCGTTCTTGTGAAAAATGCGTTCATTACCACGTCTCCATTACAGTCGTATTCATGCAAATCTTAAAGGCATGCATGTGACATTTTTAAACCACTCACAACCTACGTGCAAAAGACTCTTCTACCTTTTCAGCGCTACATTTCCATTGCTCTCTTCTTCTGTTCATCTCTGCTCGTCACATGAATGCAGACGGAATTCTGAATTCGATGACACCAAGCTTGGCAAAATCGGACCGACCGTCCTAAAGATTTATCTGTGAAACAATCCAGCCAATCAGATTCGATATGCAAATGAGGGTGGACATAATGAGGGTGGAAGTCGTTTTTACCTCTATACCTAACCCTAACCCTAACCCTAACCCTACCCCTAACCCCTAACCCTAACCCTAACCCTAACCCTAACCCTAACCTAACCCTAACCCTAACCCTAACCCTAACCTAACCCTAACCCTAACCCTAACCCTAACCCTAACCTAACCCTAACCCTAACCCTAACCCTAACCCTAACCTAACCCTAACCCTAACCGAAATCCTAACCCTAACCCTAACCCTAACCCTAACCCTAACCCTAACCCTAGACCCAACCCTAATGTAGGAAAAATCTAAAGAGTTAACCTAATAGCCAAAAGTCTCCAGGCCATGTGGGGGGTACAAATAGGCGCAGACAGGAATTTCTCTTTAGAACAAGGAAGAAAAAACCCAACCCTAATGTAGGAAAAATCTAAAGAGTTAACCTAATAGCCAAAAGTCTCCAGGCCATGTGGGGGGTACAAATAGGCGCAGACAGGAATTTCTCTTTAGAACAAGGAAGACCCAACCCTAATGTAGGAAGAATCTAAAGAGTTAACCTAATAGCCAAAAGTCTCCAGGCCATGTGGGGGGTACAAATAGGCGCAGACAGGAATTTCTCTTTAGAACAAGGAAGGACGATAGAAGAAATCTAAAGTTTTAACCTAATAAACTATAGCAGTCTGAGGAGACTGTTATGGGGGGGCTATTGTCCCTAACAACCCAACCCTAATGTAGGAAAAATCTAAAGAGTTAACCTAATAGCCAAAAGTCTCCAGGCCATGTGGGGGTACAAATAGGCGCAGACAGGAATTTCTCTTTAGAACAAGGAAGGACGATAGAAGAAATCTAAAAATGTTAACCTAATAAACTATAACAGTCTGAGGAGACTGTTATGGGGGGGCCATTGTCCCTAACAACCCAACCCTAATGTAGGAAAAATCTAAAGAGTTAACCTAATAGCCAAAAGTCTCCAGGCCATGTGGGGGGTACAAATAGGCGCAGACAGGAATTTCTCTTTAGAACAAGGAAGGACGATAGAAGAAATCTAAAAATGTTAACATAATAAACTATAACAGTCTGAGGAGACTGTTATGGGGGGGCCATTGTCCCAACAACCCAACCCTAATGTAGGAAAAATCTAAAGAGTGAACCTAATAGCCAAAAGTCTCCAGGCCATGTGGGGGGTACAAATAGGCGCAGACAGGAATTTCTCTTTAGAACAAGGAAGGACGATAGAAGGAATCTAAAAAGTTTTACAAATAGGCATAGGACTGGAACTTGTTTGGAACAAAAAGCAAAATAAAGGAGATTCTTGAATCAAGATTTTCCTAAAACCCTAGTGGCCGAAAGTCTCAAGGCCATGTGGGGGCACAAACAGGCCTAGGTAGGGGATTCCCCTTTTTTGTAATTTAGGCAAAGGTCGATCGGTCCACCAGAAACATCGCCGGCCAGTGCTTTTCTGCGAGTCCCCTAAGTAAACTATAGCAGTCTGGGGGACTGTTATGGGGGGCCGTTGTCCCTAACAACCTAACCTGCCAGTTGCCATCGGACCTAGGGGACCGACATCTAGTCACAGAGCCTATATCAGGGGTAGTATTCTTTATTAAATCAAGCCCGGGGGTTGGGTGGGTGAGGAGAGGAGGCCAAATTTGGGCCTCTGGAGGGTGGCCGACGCATTTTCGCAGCCCCCTCCCTCGCTCTCTCATCTCGCCTAGTTTTAGTAGAAATGGCTATTAAAATATGTAAAACAAGTAGATTAAGTATGGATGAAAAGAAGCAATACTGTCGTATTTTTCTCTCTGAAAAAGGATGTAGTACAAATAGGCGCAGACAGGAATTTCTCTTTAGAACAAGGAAGGACGATAGAAGAAATCTAAAAGTTTTAACCTAATAATCTATAGCAGTCTGGGGAGACTGTTATGGGGGGGCCATTGTCCCTAACAAAACCCTAATCCTAATGTAGGAAAAATCTAAAGAGTGAACCTAATAGCCAAAAGTCTCCAGGCCATGTGGGGGGTACAAATAGGCGCAGACAGGAATTTCTCTTTAGATTAAGGAAGGAGGATAGAAGAAATCTAAAAGTTTTAACCTAATAATCTATAGCAGTCTGGGGAGACTATTAGGGGGGGCCATTGTCCCTAACAACCCTAATCCTAATGTAGGAAGAATCTAAAGAGTGAACCTAATAGCCAAAAGTCTCAAGGCCATGTGGGGGGTACAAATAGGCGCAGACAGGAATTTCTCTCTTTAGAACAAGGAAGGGCGATAGAAGAAATCTAAAAGTTTTAACCTAATAAACTATAGCAGTCTGGGGAGACTGTTATGGGGGCCATTGTCCCTAACAACCCAACCCTAACCCTAATGTAGGAAGAATCTAAAGAGTTAACCTAATAGCCAAAAGTCTCAAGGCCATCTGGGGGTACAAACAGGCCTAGATAGGGATTCCCCCTTTTTTGTAATTTAGGCAAAGGTCGATCGGTCCACCAGAAACATACGCTGGCCAGTGCTTTTCTGCGAGTCCCCTAAGTAAACTGTAGCAGTCTGGGGGACTGTTATGGGGAGCCATTGTCCCTAACAACCCAACCCTAACCCTAATGTAGGAAGAATCTAAAGTGTTAACCCAATAGCCGAAAGTCTCAAGGCCATCTGGGGGATACAAATAGGCACAGACAGGAATTTCTTTAGAATAGGGATGGACGGTAGAAGAAATCTAAAAGTTTTAACCTAATAGCCAAAAGTCAGCCAGGCCATCTGGGGGGTACAAATAGGCATAGGACTGGAACTTGTTTGAAACAAAAAGCAGAATAAAGGATGTTCTTGAATTAAGATTTTCTTAAAAAACCCTAGTGGCCGAAAATCTCAAGGCCAGGTGGGGGGTAAAAATGGGTCTAGGGAGGGGAGGGGTTTCCTTTTTAAATTAGCTTCGGTAGATATGGACTAAGGGTTTGACTAATGTTTCTTTTATGCCCAGGGAGGAGGGAGTAGTTTGTTCTTTTTGGGGGATTTCAATATTAGATGATGGGATGGGATAATTTGCAGCTGTCCCACCTAATTCCTATCAGAGGGGTCTGGTGGTGGATTGGGTGGGAGAGCGTGGAGGCCAAGTCTGGCACCGGGGGTTTCCAGCGCAGTCTCGCAGTACCCCTTAGCTCATCCCTTCCCATTTCACTGCCTTTTGGTCTTGACTGGTAAAGGAATTCCTAAGTGTTTTAAGTAAATGTAAGGTTAACTATATGAATAGGGAAAAGTCCCAAAAGCAAATGGGGATCACCTTATGGTGTAACTCACTTGTGAACGGACACATTATAAGACACACCTAACCCTAACCACTTAACCCTGAAAAATAGCCCTGCACTAACCCTAACCACTTAATCCTGCCCCCATACCTAAACCTAACCATTTAGCCCTGCCCTCCTACCTAACCCTGCCCCTAACCCTAAAAACTTAACCCTGCCCCCATACCTAACCCCAACCCCCTAACCCCTACCCTAAACCTAACCACTTAACCCTGCCCCATACCTAATCCTAGTAACGGAATCCTACCCTTCTACCTAACTCTAGCCACTATCACCTAACCCTGCCCCCATACCTAAACCCAACCATTTAGCTCTGCCCTCCTACCTAATCCTGCCCCTAACCACTTAACTCTGCCCTCATACCTAAACTCCTACCTAACCCTGCCCCCATACCTAAACCTAACCCTAACCATTTCAGCCCGCCCTCTTTCCTAAACCCACACCTAAACCTGCCCCTAATCCTAACCACTTAACCCTGCCCCCTACCTAACCCTAACCACCTAACCCCGCCCCCATACCTAACCATTTAGCCCTGCCCTCCTACCTAACCAGGTGGGGACAGATAATAGGGGTCAGACCAAAAAAGAAGGGGACATAATAATTTTTTCCCCTTCTTTATAGTCCTTGAGTAGGGATAGGGAGATGACGTGGAGGCAGTTGAGTATTGGGAATATTCTCCGCATTGACGGTTAGAAGTTTTTTTGGAAACTAGGATGGAGGATTGTGGGTAGCAGGTAGTCACCACGGTGGTATGACTTAGGTTCTCATAATGGATGGTTGGATGAACCGTTGGTTTAGTTAGAAGTTTCTGCAGCCTCCGGTTGTCTTGGTAAAGATGATGTCTGTTTGGCTTGTGTAAACTTTTAGGGGGTTATCTCTGGTAGAAGCTTGATGCTTTGGCATCCGCCAGTCATAGCCTTCGAGATGAGATCCTTCTCAGTCTCTTCTCGGGCAGCCTGTGGATACCTTGCGGTGTTAACGATCAGGTTGGCTGGGTTGAGAATTACGTGAGTAAACTGCCCCCTTGTGTCCACTAGGACAAAGCACTTATGGGGGGCAGCTTTTTTTACTGGTGAATAGCACCACCATTGCAACAGTACACATTTCAACAGTACACAACACGGCATTACACCAACCTACTTTGTTTTTTCTGGTTTGGGTGTGTAGAGGGTGGGAGGGGAGATATTTTTTTAGGAGGAATTTCAATGGTATATGGAGGAATGTGTTTGGGGAGCATATATTCAGCATAGGTTGGTACTCCGGGGGTCTCCCAGAAAAGTCTGTCTTGATAAATGGATGTTGTAAGAAGGGAGGTGGGGGGGGTTGTATGTAGAAATAACTTTAGACAAGGGGATAAGCCAGACCCAAAAAAACACATTGCGGTTCTGGAAGAGAGGGGTAGTAATTGGACATTGTGACACACGCCTGGGACTGATCCCCTATGGCGGGCCTCCCCAGAGGAGGGTGTATAGTAAGAAGAGGCTGAAACACCTGAAGATTCTGGGGCTTGCTACTGATGAGGTGTCATTAATATTCCCCTTTAAAAAAATACTTTCTGGGGGTAGCCTGAATGGGTTTTGGGATGATTTTTTTCCCTTGAAAAAGCCTGTTTTTTATTGCTAGGGCCATCTGGGGGTACAAATAGGCACAGATAGGAATTTCTCTTTAGAACAAGGAAGGACGATAGAGGAAATCTAAAAGTTTTAACCTAATAAACTATAACAGTCTGAGGAGACTGTTATGGGGACCATTGTCCCAACAACCCAACCCTAATGTAGGAAAAATCTAAAGAGTGAACCTAATAGCCAAAAGTCTCCAGGCCATGTGGGGGGTACAAATAGGCGCAGACAGGAATTTCTCTTTAGAACAAGGAAGGACGATAGAAGGAATCTAAAAAGTTTTACAAATAGGCATAGGACTGGAACTTGTTTGGAACAAAAAGCAAAATAAAGGAGATTCTTGAATCAAGATTTTCCTAAAACCCTAGTGGCCGAAAGTCTCAAGGCCATGTGGGGGGCACAAACAGGCCTAGGTAGGGGATTCCCCCTTTTTTGTAATTTAGGCAAAGATCGGTCCACCAGAAACATGCGCCGGCCAGTGCTTTTCTGCGAGTCCCCTAAGTAAACTATAGCAGTCTGGGGGACTGTTATGGGGGGGGCCGTTGTCCCTAACCCCTAACCCCTAACCCCTAAACCTAACCCTAACCACACGAACCCTGGGCTACTAATACCCCCAAAAGAACCCTAAACCTAACCGCAGGAACCCGGCAGCGCAAAGACATGATAATAAAAGCACTAATTAGAATAACCCTAGAGGAAAGTGAACTGTTCTTAAACCCTAATTAAGATGCGTTTGTTGGTCCTTCCAGGTATGATCTGGGTCTGGTGTGTGGTTTTCGGGAGAGAGATGGCCCGTGCACAACCATGTCTGGGGCCCGTTGGGCCTGAGACTTGGAGTTTTTTGCCCCTAACCCTAACCCTAACCCACTTAAAAAGCCCCCACACCTAACCCTGCCCCCATACCTAACCCTAACCACTTAGCCCTGCCCCCACACCTAACCACTAAACCATGCCCCCATACCTAACCCCAACCACTTAACCCTGCCCCCACCCCTAACCTTAAATCAATCCCCCTAACCCCACATCTAGGGGTTAGCTGTATCCCCACTCCTAAACCGGGTTAACTAACCCTGCCCGGTCTCTAATCTGGTTAGAGACTGACCTGCCTTTTTTCTTCAAAAAAATTTTTTTGGTGTGACAACCACCTTCCCTTTTACCGGGAGGGGGGGCTTGGGAGGCCTTCCCCAGATGGAGACAGGTGGGTCCCCAGTGGATAGCAGGGGTCAGACCAAAAAAGGGGGCATAATAATATTTTTTTCCCCCCTTTTTCTTATAGTCCTTGAGTAGGGATAGGGAGATGACGTGGAGGTAGTTGAGTATTGGGAATATCCTCCACGTTGATGGTTAGAAGTTTTTTTTGGAAACTAGGATGGAGGATTGTGGGTAGCATGTAGTCACCATGGTGGTATGGTTTAGGTTCTCATAATGGATGGTTGGATGAACCGTTGGTTTAGTCAGAAGTTTCTGCAGCCTCAAGTTGTCTTGGTAAGGATGATGTCTGTTTGGCTTGTGTAAACTTTTAGGGGGTTATCTCTGGTAGAAGCTTGATGCTTTGGCATCTGCCAGTCATAGCCTTCGAGATGAGAGCCTTCTCAGTCTCTTCTCGGGCAGCCTGTGGCTACCTTGCGGTGTTAACGATCAGGTTGGCTGGGTTGAGAATCACGTGAGTAAGCTGCCCCCTTGTGTCCACTAGGACAAAGCACTTATGGGCTTTATATAGCACCACCATTGCAACAGTACATTTTTGCACAACACGGCATTACACAAAGCGCTCCGGCCCAGAGGATATAACAGGTCCTTCTTGAGAAAGGTTTTTAAATCATACTTGACAAGCAGGGCCCAGGCGGAGGGGACCGGCGTCCCCTTTGTCCTGACTTACTCCTCGGCCGCTCTGAAACTGACCAAAGAGGTAAAGTCCAACTTCCAGAACATATTGGGACAGACACAAATATTGAAGAACCACAGAGTTATAGCAGCATTTAGAAAAAACAAAAGTTTACAAGACTATCTAATCAGAGCCAAACTCCATCCTCTTCACAACACGAAACCAAAACATCAGGGACAATATTTGGAACAAAAAGAAAAAAAAACAAGTTTACAAAAGAGGTTTTCAGTACTTACCAATCAGGAACGGTACACTGTAAAAACTGCATTTACCTCATCACCTGCAAACAATGTGGAGCTCAATATGTGGGAGAGACGGGCAACACCATTCTGGTCAGAATGACACAACATAAATACAACATTCTGAGAGGAAGAGAAAATAACACTTACCTGGTCCAACATTTCCTTAAACACGGATGGGAATCCTTCCGGGTCACGGTCCTACAGGCCAACCCGCAGTGGTCCGTGCCCCAGAGAAAAAGAGCAGAGAGAATTTGGATCAATAAATTAGGCACTATATATCCCCAAGGCCTGAATGAGAAGTGAATCCAGTCGAGGGAACGACATCGATGGCCTGTGCACACTGGTTAGCGCCTACCCTCCTTAACTAACACTTCCTAACCCCTTAACCTAACCCCTTAACCTAACCCCTTAACTCAACCCCTAAACCTAACCCCTAAACTCAACCCCTTAACCTAACCCTTAACCGCTAACCCTTACCCTAAACCTAACCCCTAAACCTAACCCCTAAACCTAACCCCTTAACCTAACCCCTTAACCTAACCCCTTAACCGCTAACCCTTACCCTAAACCACACCTACACAAACCCTAAACCTAACCAACCACACATACACAAACCCTAAACTTAACCAACCACACCTACATTAACCCTAATCCTTGGTTACCAGTCCTAGACCAAACCAACAACACCCAAATATTTTATTTTATTTTATTAGGAGCTGTGTTTTTGTCCACTTCCCTGCTCGCGGGTGGGTTCTTAGTGGTCAGCGGAGGGAAGGACTGAGCATAACCAGGTCTGGGCCCTTTATTGGACCCAGGCCTTGGATTTTATATTTACCTAACCTAACCCTAATCCTAACCCTAACCCTAACCTAACCCAACCCTAACCCCACACCTAACCTCGCTCCTAACCACTTAACCCCACACGGTCTCTAATCTGGTTAGAGACTGATGTGACCTTTTTTTTTCTCCAAACCTTCTTTTTTGTGACACCCCCTTCCCCTTTTCCAGGAAGGGGGCTTGGGAGGCCTTCCCCAGGTGGAGACAGGAGGTTGTCCCTAACAACCTAACCTAACCCTAACCTAACTATTATTATGGATAAAACTCAGTATATTTGGGAAGGACAGAGACAGTTTGCATTAAAGGAACACTATTGCACACTAGAGGGAGCCCTATATCCACCAACTAGAATCATGGTAGAAGAGATATTAGATGAAATGCTGGATAAAAAAATTATTAGTGGGGCACAAAAATAATATTTATTGGGAGAAAACCCTCCCAGGCCCAGAAGATTTTATTTATTACCCAAGAACCATAAAGAGCTTGAAAAATGTAGTATTCCTGGAGAAATCCCTCCAGAAAGACCAATAGTATCCGCCTGTAACAGTGAGACATATTTTACAGCTGAATATATAGAACACTTTTTGAACCCCATATCTATACGTCATCCTAGTTACCTAAAGGATATTTATGATTTTAGATAAAAAATTAAAAAAATGTAAATACCTAAATGCATTTCTCTTCACCATAGATATAGTTAGCTTGTATACAAATATAGAAACTAAGGTAGGCCTCAAAACTGTAAAAAAGTTTATGGAAAAATACCCAGACCCCAAAAGACCAGATCATTATATACTTAAATTATTAGAAATCAATCTTATTAGAAATGACTTTGAATTTGATTCAAAATTCTATTTACAGACTAAGGGGACAGCAATGGGCAAGAAATTTGCGCCATCATATGCAAATATATTTATGGCAGACTGGGAAGAATCTGCTTTGACCTCAGCTAGTAAGAAACCATATGCTTACTACAGGTTTCTGGACATATGGGGAGTATGGATATATTCTATAGAGGATTTATTTTTTACCTTCACTGACCATCTCAACACACCAAAAGTCCAATAAAATTAAATATACATTTGACCCCAAGGAAGTAAATTTTCTGGATGTGGTCTCCTTTAAAGGTCCAAAG